>NC_057951.1:9666376-9938876 GCF_018555375.3 Anguilla rostrata | reverse complement strand
GAATGTTTACCTTCCTAATTAGCGGTGTGTAATTATAGCGAGAATGCGCTATTGATGTTCGGGTCCTTCGGTGCATGTCTTTGTCTCCAGGCAACAGAGTGTTTGATGTGCGACTGAATGGCGAGAGGCTGGGTTCAAAGACTCGCAGATTACAGATCATCTGAAAAACCGATCCATAGGCCACCAAAGACAGGTAATGAGCAATTACAGTAGCACTAACAAACCAGAGCAAGGGCCTGCCAAGTACAAGATGACGAACCATCATTTCAGTCATAAACAACAGCCAATAAACAACCAATAAGTAATAATAGAAATATTACCCAAGACGATAAGAAAAGAAAAGAATATTTTTGCGTATCGAGTCCGTGGGTGACTGCTGTGTCTGAATTAGCTGTTACCCCTACTTGTCTGACACTCATTCTGTGCCGTTTTTCCTCCAAGTGGTGCAAAGCTCAATGTCTGTGCTGCCGCTGTGGCCTGCCCCTGGTGTCCCACGTCTATTCGGCTCGTGTCGGCTTGTCACTGAGCGACCAGGCGCCCGCTCGGTTTCCATGGCTTCTCGGTGCGCCTGCCTCCACAGAAGGGCGCGTAAAGCTCGCTCCCACTCCTGCCCCTGCTCCTGCTCCCACTCCTTCTCCTCCCACTCCTCATTCTAATTCTAGCCCAATCTGTGCTCCATTCCTCCAGGAGCGTGGAGACCGTGAGTGCACCCTCCCAGTACAAACAGCGGCATTGTTGTCAGTGAAGCAGCGGCTAATGTAACCGCACTAGGAGACAGGCTTTTCAACATGCGCCGCAGGTCCGGTTTGTAGACTATGGGATAGGGGGTTGTGGGGGGGGGGGGGGTGTTTAATGGTAGACTCCTTGCTTGTACATGGAAAGGCTTGTGGAAACACCCCCAGGGCCTCTAATTCACTCTGTCCTATGCACTCTCACATAAGTGCCCCAGTTGTTTTATTAAGAAAGTGAATTCATCCAAATATGTGCAACTGCCTGTGGACAAATCACTCATCACCAGTGACTGTTTTATTATGTTTAAAAATTCATGAACATGGCGAGGAGATGTAGCAAGTACATATAAATATGCTCCATATATGAAACACACGGGCTTACTTTATATTTGTCTGTTACGATATTAAATTATATTTGTCACTTCTCCCGTATGAAAAATGTCGTAATCTGAAATCACAGCCTAAAAAATATCAGTTCAGTTCTGGGAAAACTGAGTGAGTGTTGATTCAATGCTTGATAATGTAGATGTTTTCTGTCAGAGAATAGAGTGTGTTTTACATTTTCATCTGGCAACAGCCATAATCTGACACAGATTTCAGCTGATGCTGAATGGATTTACTTGTTTAGGCTATGTTAGCTCTGATTCACGGCTCAGAACTGACACCTTGCATTAAAAGCTCTGAGTGATGGGATTTGTATGATGCCCAAAAAAGATAAAGCATCTGTTTTTTCCAGTGTTTGTGCCTAACAAATCTCACCCTTCTCAATCCCCCCTGATCTGGATCAGATTCTCACATGAATTGGCTCCCAACATCACGCCACCGATTTATCACTGTGTTTCTCCATGGCGTGAGCACACTGTGGGCTGCACTGATAAGCAACCTGCTTACATATTTATGCTCTACTGCCCCCTATTGGAAAACATCTGCATAACGGCTTTCCAAACAGAACTCCAGCGCAGGAGTGTACAAACTATTGAAGGACTGGGACTCGTATTCATAAAGCATATCGGAGTATCAGTGCAGGAGGTTCTTTTCTTTTTTTTTTTTACAAATAAATATTACTGGGTTAGCAGGATAACTGCCCTGAGTAAAACTCGGAACAGCTCGTTTTACTTCAGTCCATGTTCCAGATTTGGGAGAGTCCAGAGTAATTTTGCTCTGTGAAACAGGGCCCCAGTCTAAGATGTTCTTTATCTTTTAGCTAATTGTGGATTGGAATAGAACATGGATGGGAAAACCGGAACCGAGATTACAACTTGATATGCTTTATGAATACAAACAAAGAGTCCTACATATGCAAATGTGTATTAATTGCTGTATACATATTAAAACGTGTGTTTACATTCTGTAGTCACTGTATTGTTTCTAAAAAAACCATTGGTTATTATATATCACATGATACAAACCCACAAAAACAACAATCCACTTGAGGCTGACAGTTTGGACTAAGTGCGCATGCGCTTGTAGAAGGACGCTGAAACCTTTACCAAGGCAACGTACTGCGCTCAATGACTCTAAACGTGGTTTGTGCAAACTGACTTTATTTGCAATAACAACTGTAAGCACCAATGCAACATCCTTCTCCGCAGATTGTACATTAAAATGGCAGTCAAATTTAAGGTAACGTGTCAAGTTAAAAGGTGTGCAATAGTTAAGTAGCTACAGTATTGGAGAACAAGTGTTTTGAACATGCATATGTTGCTACGTCATCTGTTTCCTTGTCCGACATGCATAGAATAAGTTTCGATTTAAAGATATGGTTGAAGCTTGGGACTGATTACTTTGCATTTGGCATTTAGTGAGGACGGGAAATCTCCGAAATCTTCTGTTCAAGACAGAGATACGTAGTTTATCGGGTAGCCACTACAGTCAAGTAACTGTTATCTCGCAAATCTAACTAGCACCGAAAGCGATTGTGTAGTAAACTGCATAACCTCAGGCTAAGTATCTGTAGATGTACGTTATGTGTTCACAAAAAACATCAATCAATCAATCGATTAAGATCTCGCTGAGAAAGTGCATCGCACGGGTAAATCCGTATTCGTGTATGACATTGACATCCAGGAAGGACGACGGAGCGTTAGCATAATCTAGTGAGCTATTAAGCAACTAGCTAGATAGATTAGCGGAATATTCTCGTCTACGAGACATCGACCTGCAGCCAATAGACGGGTTTATTTTTTCATGTTCAAAGAATGTGTAACTCTTGCCTTACAGAATAACTGAAAATGCAATGTAGTCGCAGGCTACCCTAAGTTGTGATTCAGTTTGTATGTAGCCTTCTATCTATGGAAGTGAACTGCCAGGATGCCAGTTCTGTACAATTAGTACATTCCTGACGTGCATGTCCGAACCAAACAGGGGATCAGCGAGTATAAGAGCAAATTCAAGGGGCGGAGCGCGCGGTCCAGAAGCGCATCTCCCCAGTTCAGGATGCCCAAGGCGGGGCTTCGGTCCGACCAGCTGGGTAAGGATTTAAAGACCCCCTATAAACTCTTTTCTGTTCTGTTTTGCAAGTTATGCACCTGTGGCAAGCTGGCTCATTTGAATAGTCACATGATTCCCCTTCCTTGCTCTTTTGTCATGTGGACAGGTGTCAGCAGAGAGCCGCAGTTCCATTCTAAAAAGAGGGTGCCTTTCCACAGGCCCCGGGTGTACCAGTCCTTTCAATGGCCGGGGCCAGAAGAGTTGCCACGGGAACACCACACCCCCAGGCCAAGCACGACTCCCGCTGCAGCGCCCCCTGCAGAGGCACCGGGAGACGCAGAGGGTGCCCAAACCCCACTGGCCCCCAGGGGTCCCAGGCCCTCTGGGGCTCTGTGTGAGGGGAGCGTACCGGTCACCCAGGCCCCGCCCCCAGCTGCAGAGCCCCGGGGTGCTGTCACAGTGGAGGAGGCGGAGCCTGTGCTGAATGGAGTGAGTGGGAGGGTTCAGTGCTCTTGACCCCGCCTGTCAAACTACACTTAGCCTGCACAGCCCTGCTCTGCACTACTCACATGTAAAAACAACAATTATGATATTTAATATTGAATTTCTGTGTTTTATTCGCCCTGCGGTTTCAGAGAGCTTTTCCAGAAGCCAGCTAACCTCATGCGGGACTCGACTTGCCAAGATTTGGCTTTCACCTGTAAATTGGTAGAACTTCTGTAAATTGGCAAAACTCCCGGCCCAAAATGAAATGATGCCAAGAACATACTACACTGGTATTTTGACATGCAGTGAAACAACAGGTTGCCAAGGCAACCCAAAGAAACAGATGGGAAAGACCTCTAAGGATGTTGGACCATAAGAGAGAGACTTTTCATTGAAACTAAATGAGGATGTACCATTCCTTAAAATACATTGCAAATTACCACAAAAAAGTAAAGGGGGTATAATTCCAAATTATTATAAACGCTGATAAAATGCTAACCCGGGAGATGTAAGGCCAAAGCAGGGCTCGGTTGTGATGTCATATCTGCTGCTCCAGGTCCACCACGTTCTGAAGAGGAGGGCGGGGCTTAAGTCAGCAGGCCGTGCCAATCGGCTCCTGAGCTCAGAGTATCAGAGGCAGTTCCAGCGGAAAACGCGGGTAGCCAGCTCCCCCCTCCTGGCTGCAGAACAGGTACCGTGCTCCTGCAGCATCCCTTCAGCAGCCCTGTAGCATCCTGATAACACCCCTTTGCTGTCTCTAAGCAGCTACATCTGCTCGTGTAACATTTATAAAATATCCTCTTACCATATCTTCATAAAAATCTCATTATCCTTAACCCGCAACCATACCATGTATATAACACCCATATAACATCTCTATATCACCAATGCACTATTTCTGTAAAACCTTAATAGCTTCTATAAAATGCACACAATATCCGCAACACCCATATAGCAACCCCATCTACAGAAGTATGTTTTAAGCGACAGTAGCAGTTGACAGTGTCAAATGTAAACTGACAACAATGACAAATAAGGGTTTAACAGCGTGCGTGTTTGACCTGTGTCACGGCAGCTGTTCAGTAACTGTGCGTTTGATGAAGCCCCAGGGCTGACCTCAGTGTGCACCTGCGCTCCCTCCTGATAGGTGGTGTACAGCAGCAGTCCCGTCATCCCGCCCTTCAAGGCGAACCCATTGGTCCAGGAGAGCGAGTACAGGCGGAGCTTCAAAGGGTCCCCGCCCCCCAGGGCTCCCCGACTGCGGCGGGACCTGGAGCAGAGAGAGGAGGGGGCTCAGTTCCAGCCGGAGCAGGACTCCCCGGAGAGGGCAGCAAAGGTGACCCCCCCGGTGCCCCACCCCAATGATGTCAGACCATAGAGTTCAGTACCAGCAGAAAAACAGGACAGCAGTGGCTAGGTAGCTGTGACGTGCAGTGGTGGCTAGCTAATGAGCCCTGAGGTTTTACAGATTTCCAACTGTGCAAAATTAATGACGGATAGAAAAGTTTTTCTTTGTGAAAAATGCTAAAGCACCAGAAGGGGTCACCTTCACCTGCGGGACCTCTGCCCCCTCAGAAAACCCTAATGACACATTGCACATTTTTCACATCTGATCTCATTTTGGTGTAACGGATGGGGTCAGCTGTCCCACCTCCGCTGCTGTATAGCAAGTGTACAATAACTGCACAAGAAAATCAATGCAACACAATACGTGTCATGGAATAATTCTCAAATCAATGTATTTGAATGTGGTTTTTGAATTTTTGTGGCCCCAGTTTTGGTAACGCACCTCAACATCTGCTTGCAAAGCCAATCTACAGCGAATCTACAGGTGGCTTCCTTTTGAGTACTTGCATGACCTCTTGCAAAGAAAACGCTCGCCGGTAGCAATACACGTTGCACGGTTTGATTAGTTTGCAGAGGGATTTCCTGGCCCTTGCTGATGTGGTTCTGAGAAACGTGTGGTTTTATATCGTTTCTCAGCTGGCATTATTTCCATGCCCTAAGCCACACGATTATCTTTGATCGTATCGAGGTCTCTGCATTTGCTTTTTTTTTTTTTTTAGTTTGCACTCAGCTGTAATTGTGGCACACTGCAGCACATCTCAAAGGTTACTGACCCATTTACACACTGCGCAGATGAACTGCCTGACCACAGAAATGTGGCAGGTTAGTGAACTCTATGGTATTTCTGTATCCTGCGTTCACCGCTCTCCAGAACATGAAGAAGAAGAAGAAGAAGAAGCAGCTGCAGCTATCCAGGAAACCAAGCCTCCAGAACGGCGCCCCTCAGTGTGGTTCGCAAAGCCAGTGGCGGGAAACGAGGTCACAGAGCCCACCACAGCCCCGCCCCTCCCATGGGGGATACAGGTGAGTTGCCAGGGCGATGGGAGTGCGGGCTGTTTCAAAGAACGGAACTGAATCCGTATATGCCACAGCATAAGCACAGGTAGGCTGTGCGGAATCACTGTAGAATCACGTTTAGACGGCCGTTTCCAAATGACAGTGAGACATTAACACATTTTTATCTGATAGATCCTTGGCATTTATCAATCAATTATAAGTTTCAATTTAAATTTTCTGTCACTTCCATTTAGAACCGGATATCGTGCACCTCTGTAGTCTTCTGGCTGTGAGAACTGCAAATTTCCCAAATAGCCTCCCTGACTTCCAACATCTACAACTGTATTTTTGTTTTGCGTGTGGGTGTCTTCGTGTGTGTGTGTATGTGTATGCGTGTGTGTGTGTATGCGTGTGTGTGTATGCGTGTGTGTATGTGTGTGCGTGTATATGTATGTGCGTGTGTGTGCGTGTGTTTCCAGGAAGGTGAGGTCAGAGTACAGCTCTCATTTCCGCTCCCCCCTGCACTACCGGCTCAGAGACGGGGTTTGGGTCCGGTCCTCCACAGCTGCAGCAGAGGTAAGACTGGCCCCGTCGCAGTGAGGGCAAACAGAGAGAGTGCCCGTGCTTTCCCAGAGTGCCCCAGCATGATGCACATTCTGACTGTGGGGGGTGACATGGAGGCTGCAGTGAGAGAGGCCCAGCTGGCCAGGGCCTGAACTGCAGTTATTTAGCATGTTGTCTCTAGACTTATATTTCACTCGGGTCCCATGTTTTAATGCTTGCACTCTCAAGCTCCTTATTCTGTGTCCCTGGGTTTGAAAAAGGTTTTTTTTTCTGAATAAGGTGCAATATGGGACTCAGCTTCAAGGCTGAAGGGGTATGGACACCTCCTCTTAGCATGCATGCAGATTCTCTGCTATTCTCACTGAGCAGCAGGGGCGATGGGAGGATGGCTTTATTTGCTGAGCACCGAGGTGCAACGCTGGCTGACTGGTGTCTAACATTAGCTCTTTACCCTTCGTCCACACGGGGGTGTGACAGTCACACGTGGTACAGGGAGACCCTTCCAGAACTTTCTGTTACAGTCCGGGTGTGTGTGTGTGTGTGTGTGTGTGAAATAATGGACGCCCTCACACGGGGTGGGTATGTCTGAAGACGAACATTAGCAGTGATGCACAGCAGAACCTCAGAGATATGAACCAATAATACTATATTATTGGTTAATTTAAACTCATATTTATAGCTATATTATTTGTTAATTTAAACTGAGGTTTATAGCTATAATATTGGTTAATTTAAATGCAGGTTTATAGCTATATTAATTGGTTAATTTAAACTCAGGTTTATGGCTATATAATTGGTTAATTTAAACTCAGGTTAACAGTTATTGGTTAATTTAAACTCAGGTTTATAGCTCTATTACTGGTTAATTTAAACTCAGGATTGTAGCTATATTATTTGTTCATTTAAACTCAGGTTTATAGCTCTATTATTGGTTAATTTAAACTCAGGTTTATAGCTCTATTACTGGCTAGTTTGAATTGAGATTTATAGCTATATTATTGGTTAACTTAAACTCAGGTTTATAGCTATATTACTGGTTAATTTAAACTCAGGATTGTAGCTATATTATTTGTTAATTTAAACTCAGGTTTATAGCTCTATTATTGGTTAATTTAAACTCAGATTTATAGCTCTATTACTGGCTAGTTTGAATTGAGATTTATAGCTATATTATTGGTTAATTTAAAGTCAGGTTTATAGCTATATTATTGGTTAACTTAAACTCAGGTTTATAGCTATATTACTGGTTAATTTAAACTCAGGTTTATAGCTATATTACTGGTTAATTTAAACTCAGGTTTATAGCTACAAAATAAGAGTAGCCTATTTTACAAGCAGTCACCAGTGATGTAAATAGTTTCCAGTCAGGCATTCATGTGTCAGCTCTTGTCATTGTGGCACCCGGATTCCGCACATGAAGATTAAAGGAACCGAATGCGCTCCAGTGTACTTGTGGGGACCCCGGGGCCCACACAGCCACGCTGGGGCTTTCCACCTTCCTCTTCCCTGCAAAGGATACTGACGGTGACGATTCTGCAGTGACACCTGCCTCTCCCTGCACGTCCACTAGGAGCCGCTGAGCTCACCCGAAATGCAGCCGTTCGGTTTGAGTAGCAGGGACGATCGATGCACGGACTCTGTTTTTCTGTCCATACAGCTACTGTGTGCTTTTGTTGCATCTACACCTGGGTCAAACAATTATATATTGGCCTTTATACACCAGTACAATTCCTGAAGATTGACTGCAATTATAAGAGACTCTTTTTCACCAATATTCAAAAGAAAATGATTCTTTCATATTTCCGTATGATTTCATATTAAGTTTTTTAGTATATTTTTGACCCAGATCTGATTGCATGCGACCGCAGCCACATCCAGGTTTCGAAAGCCGGCTGCGCGTCTGTGTGTCTGCGGAGAGAGGATCGCGAGGCGGCCATCTTAAGCATAGTCCCTCACCTCTGCTGCAGCCAGCTACAGAGCCCTCTGTGGAGCTTGTAAACGGCTGCACTCTGCACTATGGGCTGCGCTGGGGACCCTCATTAACTCATTTCCAGCCAATCCCCACTCGAGCCTGCAGTTTTCCCAACTGTCATTTCGTTCCCCTATTTTCAAATCTGTCAGGCGCAGGAGCTGAGAGAGAAGGCCGAGGCGTACCGGCGGAGGGCCTGGGGGACCCACTTCTCCCGGGACCACCTGAACCAGATCCTGTCCGAGCAGAACCGCCTGTGGGAGGCCTCCACCGCCTCAGACACCGGCACGGAACGCAGCAGCACCAGCAGCACCATCCACGCTCTGGACCTCGCCAGGTGAGGCGCTGCGGTGCTGGCCTCCGTCCACTAGGGGGCTCAGTCTCAGCTGCCGTACGGCTACCAGGCCTTCTGACCCAACAGACACAGCTCTGTATTGTTAGCACTGAAACTCCCTACTGCTCAAGCCAATACATTCCTACTGAACGCTAATTAGAGTCTTCACAACCTGCAATGCCGTGAGCTACAAAACGATTCACTTCAAATACAGATCGCTAGCAAGCTCACTGATTATTATGTCTGTCTGACAAATATCTACACAAAATATTCAGATTTCACTGATATTAGTCTGTCTGAACAGCTGAAATATAGCATTCAGCGATATTAAGGACTTCTGTTACCTAGACTCGTAATATTAATCTCAAGTAAGACTTGTTTTTTGTTGGTGAGTCTGAGCTCTCCTCTGTCCCGCTGTGGGGGGGGTCTGACTGCAGTATTGAGAGTGTGAGGGGGAGCACCGACAGACGGTCCCTGCCCCGGTCCCCCTCGGCCCGGTCCCCCTCTGGGGGAGGCAGCGAGGAGGCGGAGCTGCACAATGCACCCACCCTCCCAGTGCGAAGGAAGCTGGTCTGGGGGGAGGCGGAGCCAGAGCAGAAGGACAGGGACGAGAGAGAGAAGCTGGGGGAGGAGCCCCACGGCGGGAAAAGACGGGAGGAGCTGGAGGAAGAGGAGGAGCAGGAGGAAGAGGAGTACAAGAGTGATAAGTATGCACACACTTCATCAGCACAGATACACATATAACGGCCTTTAAAACCACCTGTCTCACAGTAAGACGTCCAGGGTTAATGCAGCTCTAATAGGGTACGGTTAGCGGTCCCTCTGGGGGACCCTGCTTACAGGGTTGTGGCTGTGTTTTAGGGCAACAGCCTCAGGGGATCTGTCACCCACATCAGACTCCCACAGCTCTGTGCTGGGGGGCAGGCTGCCCACCCCCAAAATGAAGACCATCACCACTATCCAGAGGACGCACCATGACCTCACCACCCCGACAACAGGTACCTCTCAACCGACCACCTAACCCCCCCCCCCCCAGAAACCACACTGCTTCCTGCTTCATAAGTTAATACATTACTAGAGGTTTGGCGGAACAAAACAAGACAGATTTTTTCCCCCACCTGCCTAATTACATAAAATATACAAACGTGAGATGGGTAAATTTAAGTGCACAGGTTCTGTGCGCATCAAGGCAAAAAACAAAATGTACGCCTGAACCCTCTGCCGAACTTCCTTCGGACGCGGTAATGGCAGTTGTGTAAATACATGGTCCGCTGAGCTGCTACACGATTAAGAGTGTCAGCATTTGTCTCAAACAGAGTCACAAAGGCAGCCAGTTCTTGGCAACCTGTGGCGCACGCATCTGTTTGAAGATACTGACGTGGGTGGGCGCCTGTCACTATCAACATATTCCCATTGCCCTGTCACTGGAAACAATCAGTCAACAACACGACTGATTGTTTCCAGTGACAGGGCACTGGGAATAACTGAGTAATAAAGACGCAAGCTGACTATTGAAAGGCAAAAAATATGTAGTTATTTAGTTTTTAATGATAGCATTGTAAAAAAAAAATCTTGATAAGTTCTACACTGGAAAACCAACATGGATTGAGTAGTCTCAACTCAATAGTAGAATAAGTTGTGATAAGTCAATGAAAAAGACTAAAAAAAAAGTTTCATTTGAAAAGTCAAAGATCAGTGAAGACTCAAACATGTTGCCATACTCAAATGCTTCAAAGCTGTTGGTTTCCTCAGACCATTTGAGTAAACCACTGCATTTTAATAAAATGCATCGTGAATTTTTTCAGTTGGAATTTCAAACTTCCCAGAGCCTTGTGTAACGTATAAATGTTGCAATCTGAAGCTTGGATTTTACTTATGATTCGTCTGAGTCGGGTGCCCAGTAGTGCCCAATCAAACCACTAAATCATAAGCGTGTAGATAAACAGAAATATTTTCTTTCAATTGCTTACTTAGCATTTTTATGGCTGTTGATGCCTTGCCCTTATTCATGGGATTATCTGTCTGCCTAAGCAATGCTAAACCATCTGAGCGAACGAGTCTCAGCTGTGCTCGCAGTTTGAGTGCTCAGCAGCTACAGCCCTAAGAGTGAGTGACATCCGCTCCTGTTTTGGCTCTGGGTTCTTTCTTGGCTGAACTTTAGGGGGCGCCATTCTGGTCTCCCCTCCGAAACCGAAGGAGGCCTCTCCGGGCAGGAGTATCCGGAGGAGCGAGCCGCCTCTGGGGAAACCCCACTCGCCCCACAAGCCTCTGTCCCGGGCCTCGCCGGAGAGGGTCGGCAGTAAGGTACACCACCCAAAAACCAACAAAGGAAAAAAATTTAATATAATCTTTGGAACAGTATAAGCGTTTCACTGAGGTGTGTTTCTGTGTCTCAGGGGAGCAGCTCGCCTCACTCCTCGCCGGCTGCAGGTCTGACCACAGCGGACCCCATCCCGCTGAGGGAGGACGCCTGGCCCGCGCACCCCTCCCCGGATGACTCCCCCGCTCCGCGCCCTGCCGGGACGTCCCGCAGGCGCAGCCCCGCCGCCGCCCCCCCTCCTCCCGCTCCCGCCCCGACCAATCGCATCCTGGGAAAGCTGAGGGACCCGGAGTTCCAGCACAACGGTGAGCGCGGGCTGCTCGCGGCTGTGCTCCGGCTGCTGAGCAGGCTGCGTGAGCATCCAGGAGCCGCGCCTTTCTCAGCTTAGTGTGAAGAGCCACTGTGGTGTCAGTGCTTCCTTACTGGGTTATGAGGGCCAGCATGGTTCCATCACCATGGTTCCGTCTCCATGGTTACATCAGCACGGTTCCATCTCCATGGTTACATCAGCACGGTTCCGTGCGCCTGGGTTCTTGCTCTGGCTGGGGGGAGGAGGCCCTCTGCTCTGTGGCGGGTGACGCAGTGCGGTTTCCTCGCGGCGGGGGAGAGAGGTCACGGTATGTAGGTCAGCCCCGGCGGACCCGGCCGATCGGCGCTCCTCCCCGCCGATCTGTCTGACGCCCCCCCGCCCTGCCCGGCAGCCCGGAAGGAGGACCTGAGTGTTTTCCGCACGCGGGGCCCGCACCGCCGCCCACCTCACGTCCGCCTTTCAGGGATTCCCGAATCGGCCCAGAGGGCCCTGCCCGGATTTCCACATCGCAGCGCGCATTGACTGAGGGCTCTGACGTAACCGAACACCCAGGATCCGTTTCACACTCGGAACAAGATGCCTCCGAAAATCCATTCACTGGCACAGCAGAAAAACCCCAAAGAGAAACGATACGCCTGTGCATAATGGGGTGGATTCTGTCTAATTGTGACCTCAGATCCGATGAAGTCGGCACTTTGTTTCTGACAGCTATTCTTTTGTCAACCGGCATCAATATTGCCATAAAATAGGGAAACTTGAGGAGAATGAGTTTAAAGAATGCATGTAACCGTGGTTTATCCCTTCTGCCTTTCTAAAGGTAACCTCGGATTCGTCAGGCACGAGATGGCAGCCGCTGCTTCAGCTGACCTTTCTGACGACGGTAAAGTAACGGGCTAATGCGGAAAACACTCTTTTCCTTTTTCTGGCTGGTGTCTGTGCCGTTTGTGAACCCTTAGTTATAATTCTGAAAGACGAACACACAAAAATGAATGATGTCTGGAAACGAACAGCCGCAGAAATACCGGTAAACATCACGCGGTCGACCCAAGGCTCTTCACCCTTTGTACACCGTTAGGCTTGCTGGTTGGCCACCCAACAAGAATCTTCTAACGTTGGCCAACCAAGACAATCTATGGTGGCTATTGGGTTACCATACCGTACCGGTCTCTGGCCAGCGCAGGCTGCTGGCTGATAGTTACGTTCGGTCGTAAGTATGTCCTACTGCAAGCCAGTGCTGGTAGAAGCAATGCAGAGAACCGAGTCCCATGCAAGACTTTCAGAACATGTCATTTTCAGTAACTGTGAGTGAAGTGACTCCCTACAGCCATGTACAAGGGGCAGGCGGTGACTACATCACTTTGCCAGAGTGCAGCTGTAAGCAGAACAGATGAAATCTGGTGCAGTGTTACCGTTTTCCGGAGCGAGCGTTACAGGTGAAACGTCACGGCTTGCGCCCGATTACAGCTACGGCTGAGATTAGCGTGCTGCCGTGTGTGTGTGCGTGTGTTTATGCGTCTGTGTGTGTGCGTGTGTGTGCGCGTGTGCGTGTGTGTGTGTGTGTGAGTGCGTGTGTGTGTGTGCGCGCATGTGTGTGCGTGTGCGTGTGTGTGTGTGTCTGTGTGTGTACGTGTGTGTGTGTGCGTGTGTGTGTGCAAGTGTGCATGTGCGTGTGTGTGTGTTTATGTGTCTGTGTGTGTGCGTGCGTGTGTGTGTGTGTGTGCGTAACGCCCTGACCAGTGCCTGTCCCTCACACAGATGACAGGATGTCCCAGATCTCGGCCTGGTCGGCCGCTTCCTGCTCCATGGCTTCCCAGGTCCTGGAACGAGCTCAGAAACGACAGAAGAGCTTCTGGGGCAAGAGCTAGAGCCCATGGCCACATTAAAAACTCTCAGCTGTGTGCGTTTTCTTCCTGCATATTATGTTTGAAAATGTTTTTATATATATTTTTTTCAATTCTTACCATTTTTTTCTAATGTTATCTAATTAAGAAAATGAAGTTTAAAATGGATTATGAGCGAATAGGTGCAGTAATTTATTTTTGTAGATTTGATGAGGCAGAGGAAGGAACTAGAAACTAGAAAACACTTATTTCAAAGCTGTAGTCCTTTTGTATTTGCCACACGCAAGTGAAAATGAAACTATGCAAAATGGATTGTTTTTGTGCACAAAGTACAATAAAAAAAACATTTTCTCCTGAAGTAATGCATGTTTTTCTGTGCTTTCAATTTCAGTAAAACTCATAAATTCAAACCTGTGCTTTTCTGTGAGAAAATCAGCTTTTCAAGTGAAATGCAAAACAAGGACATGCATTTCAGACATCCAGTATTTGGAAAAGGGTAAAATAAACTTCACAAACATTCGAACTGATTGTCTTGTTTCTAGCTACGCATGATTAATTCATTAGATACAAAAACAATGAAGGGTGAAGTTATGAGAAGATTGATTATCAGACTCTTAGGGTCTGACCCATTTCAGTTTCTGGTCCAAATGAAATAGCGACTGTCACGTTAAATGGCCTTCAAGCCAAGGCAGAAAGAGAGCCATCTACCAGCCCAACTGTAATGGACGTGGTTGTCAGGAAGGTTTATTTTCTCTCCGTAAAAATTTGATCTCAGCGCCCTTACTCATAAAATCCTTTCAGGGTGTCGATCTGGGATCGGTTTGGCTTCTGCAGCTCGTAATGGACAAGGTTGGGACTCTACGGGGGGGGGGGGCGGGGGGTCAAGCGCTGCCCCAACGTCTCCTTTCCCTCCCGTTTTTACGCACGTGTGGGGTTTAGGCTCATCTTTACGGCCTTTCCGCCCGTGATGCGCGTAAGAAAACAAAAAGGACGTTTCAGAGTTAAAGGGTCTGCTTCCTGTCCTGTGACGTCCCCGGCGAGGAAATGATTAATTAGTGGCCTCGCTCGCACTCAGATAAGCCGGAGCGCAGCCTGCAGCCGTAAGTCAGGCAACTCAGGGAAGTACGCGTTTCCAAAGACCCGCTGTTGACACTCGCTAATCGCCAAGTTAATTACCAGGGAATTCCCTGGATGGACGGGCCGGATATCGGCCTCGTTAAAACGGGCTTCTTAGCCGCTCCTAGGCAACCCAGGAAGCAGTATCTTCATGCAGCGCACACAGTAGCACAGCTAAACTAGTTATTAATTACGTATAAAGCACCACACTGCACAATATCATCATATCCTTGGAACACACAGCTTACGCGGTTGCATCACCGCACATATGCCAGGTGCCATTGTTCTGAGGTGTCTAAAGAGCCTTGCATTGAGCGGAATGACGTCACTTCAAATCTTCATTGACACAGCAAAGTCAATATAGGCCACCAATCTGCTGCGAAGAGTGATTGGAAATGGTTTAAACTTTCACCTCCAGAAAAGTTTCTGACCACCTTCCCTCTGCAACTGATGCTAAGCATTTTTTTTTTTTTTTTACATTATAACAATGCTTGGAGATGTTGCGACATCACGTGGAAAGGGGAGGGCAAACCAGGTATAATTACAGAGGCGGGCGACTTCAAAGAAAGACGAGACCACAAGTGACGTTGCCTTACAAATCTAGGCCACCTGTGGAGAATATAAATACAATCACAGATGGCTGAACACAATCAAGGAGCACACGAGCCTACCAGGTAAGAGCTGCCTCTTATTTAGAAGAAGAAACTGATCCTCTGTTGCTTTTTGAATGTGTGACAAACTCAGGGACTGATCTGATTCGAGTCGGTCTGACACACCAGTTCTGTTTGCCAGGTGTTTGACCAATCGCAGACTCAGCCTTAGAGGAAAGACGCTCGCAGTTCAGACATGAAGTGGACAGTCCTGGTTGCCGTGACGGTTCTGTGCTGCCTGTGGCGGGATGCCGGCGCCGGGGTCATCAAGCAGCACCCCAAAAGCGCCCCGCTGAGGAACCCCCACACGCACCAGCGCGTCCGCGAGCTCGCCCAACACGTAAGCCCAACGCACGCGCCGCTTCCGATGGATTCACGCCTCAGTTACCCAGCACTGCGTTACGACAGCGTTTAAAATATGTAATCCTGCCAAGCATTTACAATGGTGGCAGTGCAGCACAATGGGTATTATCATCACTATCAGTGTATATTAGTGGCTTCTGAGTATGACTTAACAGTGTTGGCTTTTGATGACGCATTGGTTAGGTCAGAGTAATGTTCACTGTGTGAGCCGGACTTTAATGTGTTCAAAGCTGTGAATAGTTGTACAAAATGAGTATTCTACCTTATCGAACCTGTGTTTTGTAGTTGTTCCAATGACCTTTCGGTATGCACTTATTGTCCGTCGCTTTGGATAAAGGCATCTGTCAGATGAATGTAATGTAACGCATTGAATTTCAACAGGCCCAGAACCTGGACAATGACACAGACACCCGCCTGATGCCACCTGCCAATCACTCAGACAGTCAAACAGTACGTACAGTAGCCATGACTCTCGCCGTTTCTCACATCCTCCAGCAGTAAAAGCCTTCCGCCAATATTTACACAAACTGTACTTCCCCACCGACTCCAGAACCTGTACATCTGCTGCCTGCACGCCAACATCCTGGATTTCTACCTGCTGAACATCCTGACCACCCAGGAGGTGTACCCCCACCTGGCGTCAGTGCGGGCCGAGCTGCACAGGGTCAGCAGGGACCTGGAGAGGAGAGGCTGCGTGAGTACCCGCGATTCACGCGTCCGCTACGCTTCGCTGCGGTGGCTCGGCTCGGCTCGGCTGTAGACGGTGGAGGACGGTGAAAGTTCGAGCGAGAGAGTGGGCAGGGAAAAGCCGCAAAAAAAATCTTTATCGTCAGACAATAGCGGCGGCGGGCTTGGCGGCGGGAGGTGTGAAACGTGCCGAGCCGCTGTGGCGCTTTCGGGAGATGGCTATCTCGAGGTGACAGCGACTGTGCAGCGCCGCTAACGCGCCTCTCTCTCTCTCTCTCTCCCTTCCAGTCTATCAATCACGTGAAGGACCACGAGCACAGCAAGCGCTTCAAAGAAGAGTTCTTCAAGGTAAAAAAAAAAAGCCTGCGTTCTGTATCATACATTCATCACCGATCACTTGGAAAAGTAAACACGTTATTTGCTCAACTCCATTTCATTGCAATCTTTTTAAAAATTATGTAATTTCATATCCTGCTAAAGATTGGCTAAGTGATCTATTCTAGTGACTCAACATTAGTGTTAATTAATTTTTCTTGTAAATCAAATTGTAACTTTTTTGTAATACTTTTATCTTTCAGTTGGGGAAGAAGGGAGAGACCAAAGCGATTGGAGAGATCGATATTCTCTTCGATTACCTCTCAAGATATTGCTAATGGTAGTTTTTTTTTAAACACAGTGATGACAGGGCTTTGTAAAGCCGTACATTTTTATTTGTTAAATGACGAAAGTTTTATAATACAACAAATGTTTTATGATTAACATGCAAAGCAAAAACAAGTCAAAGTACATTATATTTATCTGTCAATTTTATATGTTCATTTGTTATTTATTACTTATTTATTCTTGATGCTCATATTTATTTGAATGTGTATTTATTTTTTTGTATTCTCATTCAATTATGTGTTCAGTCAGAATTAAGGAAACATGTATTACAGATAATTTAAATGGTGTTGAAATGGGAGGGAACAAGTTTGCATTGTAAATGATAGCAATGCCTTTCATGGAAGTTTCTGGAATGTGTAACCACAATTGTGGTACTTATTTGGTTGTTGTTTTGTTTTGAAGCAACACTTTAAAACAGTATGTCTTCATGAAACTGTAAATGCATTGTAAAAGCATTGTTTCTGACAAACGGGAGTTACAGATGTCAATAGTATTGTTATACACAGCCAGCTGAGAGATATTCTAGTTTAACAGGTATTGATGTTATGACAGATGACAATTACAGAACTATAAATGCAAGTCTAAAAGGACAAATGTGTGTAATCCGCATCTTCAAATTCCTCAGCAGTTTGTTCAGGTTCATTTTTTAAAATTTTTTAATAAAGTATTCTTGAGCAGCACTCTGCAGAGACTGGATGTGATTTCTTGTAACTCCCATACTGCACACACGCAAGAGACCTTATTTGAAGTTGCACAAGGATGAGCAGAGCACATTTAAAACAAGCCACCAAATGCATCCATTTCACATGAAAAGTGCAAATATGATATCGGCCATTAGTAATAAACGTACCCGTGAGGAGCCACATGAGTGTGTATGTGAAAATTAATGTCTACCGTTGCAGCCTCCGATTTTGGCTGCAGTAGATGTGTCCACGAGTCCACGCTAGAGAACATGGAATGTCAGCAGGGAGCGCAGGCTGCTGAGTTGGTTAGCACTGATATGACTCAGACAGCAAAGGCATTGTTGATGATGACAAAACTTTATTCAACAGTCATTTATGCAAATAAATTTTACATAAAGAAAAAACAAACTGTGGTTTGGCATATTAAAGAACACCTTTCCTGGTAGGCTCCACTTTTGCAGGAGCAGTTAAACTAGAAATGTGCTCTTATCTACACTAAGAAACTGGGTGAATGGTTAGTGACAATGTTAAATATACATACATATGGCAATGCTTCATTTATTTGGATAGTAGCATGATTATCGAAAAGTAAAATGAAAATGGATCAAAATCCTTTAATTATTATTATTATTATTTCAATTTTAGACCACTGTAGCATAACGGTCAACATTATACAGCATAAAAAGTAGCCTTGCACCACAGAACATAGCACAACATGAAACACTCACTTCCAATGGGTCCTTGTCTTATAATAGTCTTGTTACAGCATTATCGTTATTATCATCATTACAGAATGTCACTGCCGTTAAAGGTTCCACCACAAAGACATAAGAAAATAAATCAGAAGAAATGCACAGTTAGGCAATTCCAGCAGGCGAAGAAAATTTTTTCTGCATTATTATTTTTGCAGATTGGTACAGCTTTTCCCGCTGTATTTTAATTTGTTTTTAAGTTTAGTCATTTTAAATGATAGAAACAAAAGTAACAGTTAAAGTAATATAAAGCACATACTGGTAAAAAAAAGAAGCAACACAGAATGAAAAAAAAACAAGACAGAACCAATATAAAATGGAAAAAAAACTTCATAAAAAGAAGTAAGTAAAAGGATGTCTAAAATCTCTAGCCCAGTTCTCAAACTTGCACTCGTGCATTTCAAACGAGCTCATGCAAACAATTCCACAGACATGCAGTAGGCGCAGCAAATGACTCCATGACCATTTGCCTCGCCCGAAATAGCATAACTCCCGTGCAGAAATTCCCAAGCAGGAAGTGCGATCAAAGATCAAAGTGAATCACCTGAGAAACTCCAGCCAGCGAAAGCAACACGTGACCTGAGACACCTGAGACGGGCGCCTGGTCTCCAAAAATAGCTCCCTTAGAAGAAAAGGTGCGTGAACAAATCTTGGCTGGATGTTGTTGCGTATAGTTCTAAAAATAAACTGGGGAGGTGAGGGGGTTAAAGCAATTACTAAGCCATACATAGGCATGAGGGAAATTCCCAAACCCCCACAGGTAAATAAAACTGACAAACCAAAGGAAAGCAGGCAGGAACGGGAAAGACCAGGCTTTCAGCTCACAGGACACACAGGGACAAGTTCAGAGATAGCGGAATGTGATCGGATAGCAGACCATGCACTTCACCTGAGCAACTAGAGGCCAAGATCCTCTTTCATTTCATATGTAAAGCCAAATCCAGCCTTTCCTGTTCCAGCCACAACCAAATCTAAAAATATCCTCTCATCCCACAGGTAAATAACACCTGGAGTTGAACAATAAGGAGGTGAAGAAAAATGGTTATGTAAAAAAGGACACTGATGTCTCCAAGACAAATTTGTTTTAATTGCATATCTCCTGAGAATAATAAATGAAAAAACATTTCACACATTATTATTATTATTATTATTATTATTATTATTATTATTTGCATTATTTTTACTTTAATTAGCAGAAGTGTACATCCAGATGGAGTACAAAACAGATTTTATGAAAGATGCACTGTTATTGAAACAGCCTGTTTACAGCTTGCACTTATTCAATGTTCCACAGAATTAACACAATGAAATTGAAATCCCCGACCATTTGGTTTACAAAGACCCGGACAAGGGACCCTTGCCCTAATCATCTTTTTGAGACAGAATCACAAATATGTCATTTGAATTCTCTTAACTGAACATCCCAATGCTGACATATCAATCACTACTGGTAACTGAGAGCAGTGCGGAATTCTAGAACATCGAAAAAAAAAAAACATTCAAAAAACCGGCTCTTCAAAGTGAAGTAAAGGATAAGTAAAAGAGACCTTGAGTACAGTATTTTTTCCTGCTGTTCTTTTTTTCGCAAATGCTTATGGGTGAAGGTGAATCTGAATTGGGCAAAGGAAGAGAATATGTACTGAAGCAGGGCACGAAAAGCAAGCTTGGTGCAGGAGCAGACTGAACGGTTTAGACAGGGGCTAGACAGACAGACAGACAGATGCCAGACGGAGCCTGAAACCAGCCTCCGGTGGCCACAGCCCCTTAGAGATTGAGGGCAGAGGTAGCGCCGTTGGGCTAGCAGGCAGTGCACTTTGCCCTGGTGCTACTCGCGGCGCGACGGTTGCTGGCGATCCAGCGATTAAAGACACTCTCGCACAGCACTCGACTACACAACTACACAACGCAGGCATTCGCACGCGCAGGCATGCACCACGCTGGCGACTGGCGCCCAGCGCTGAGCCAGCCATCGGCTTTAGGAAAATGAACCCGTCTTCCTCTGACATTCTGAGAAAAGGTCATCAAGCCTTTTTGGTGTCAACTTACATCATATGCATCTTACAGATGTGCAAACACACAAACACACACACTTGCATTGTATTAAAAAATATTGCTAACATTAATACACAAGCCTGCAGTACATTCAAAATGTATGTACTTCTTTCCACAGAAATGCACGACAGCAAAATTCTCAATGTTAAACCATTTCTGTCAGTCTGTACAGGTTCAATAGTGACCATGTGCACTCAAGTTAAAAGTGTGAGGAGTAATTTTACACTGAACATTTTCTGTGAAAGTTTTGCAAAAAAATAAAAATAAATAAACCTCAAAAACATTACATTTAGTAACATACAGCTTCATTTTAAAAACACTGCTGGTTGTGCTGAGCTGAACATGTCAGGCTTGCACTTGCTCAGATGAAATGTCCTGCTCACAGCCGCATAGTACCAGAGGATGAGTAAGCGCATGCATTCACATCATAAGAGAGCCGCTTAAGAGAGATTAAATGCGATTAAACACGAGCACTCAGATCCATATTTTACACATGCAGTCCTCCACTATTCTTGTCCTCCGTTTCCCAGACTTCTAAATAAGTCTCACCACTGCAACTGCACAGAGAGTTTCATACAGATTCTAGGTCGTCGGAGGGGGTCACTCTGGATGGCCCCTGTCTAATATTTGATAGCTAATCTCTTATGAACGCACATTACCATTCTTGTCACTATGAAGCAGCTTTAGCGTTCAGTGCCCTGCCAAAGGAGGTCCATATATGGTTTCGTCAAGACCGGTGTGGACAAACTTGACTGGCATGCACTGAGCCCTGACCTCACTCACATCCAACACCTTTTGGGATCAATTGGAAAGCCAACTGATCCCCAGGCTAATCGCCCAATCAGTGCCCGGCCTCACTAATGCTCTTCTGGCTGAATGGAAGCAAATCCCTCCAACATCTAGTATAAAGCCTTCCCAGAAGAGTGGAGGTTGTTATAGCAGCAAAGAATGGACCAACTCCATATTAATGGCCATAATTTTGGACGAGAGGTTAGAAATCAGGTGTGCACATACTTTTGGCCATGCAGTGTATTTTAATGCAGTATAATCTATGTGTGAACTGGCCCTGGGTGTACAGATCCACAGCTTAGCTAACCAAGCCAGGGTAACTAATGGAAACGAACAAATAAACAAAAAACCTGCTGACACACTTGCTCTGCAGGAATAGAACCCCTCACCCACAGGGTGTCTATTCAATATGCTAAATAAACAATTAATTCAAATAATTTAATAACTGTCAGAAGCAAATGAGGAAATGTTTCTGCATTGTTCTGAGGCACTTCAGTTTTTAAACAGCTTACGAGAGCATCAGAGAGAGTGAACCAACACACCACTCTTCAGTATAAGCCCAGCGTCTAGGACACCTGCATCTGATTTAGCATCCGTAACCTCGGTGATGCCCGTCTCAGCGCTCGTCTTCATCCTGGATTCCGATTATTATCGCGCGTTGACAGCAGCCATGTTTTTGAGCAGAGAGTGCAAACAGTGCCATTCTGACCACGCTGACTCATTCTTTTATAAGAACAAGGGAAGTTCTGGTCGCGACAGTGGCTTCGAGCCAACAGAGAGCGACGGAACTTATGCTTCTGATGAAGCTATCTGGGTCAGACCAAGTCTTATGTTGAATCACATGAGGCGCTGACCTGGTTTGAATGGGGTGCAGAGAGAACAGGAAAGTTAGTCTTCCCACTCAAGGTATCCAAGAGCACCATAGTTTGAACAGGGGGGGTGTGGGGGTGAGTGAGCACCCCCCGCCCCCTTCCCCATAAGCATCAGAAATCAATAGAAGGGTGGGTGTTAATACTGAACACCTTCCCTTCCTCCAGACTGTGGAGCCCATCAGTGCACTAGAAGACCACCTGAACAGGATGAGCCACCCAACAGCCTTCTAAAAACGGCTCGTCCCCCCAGACTCTCCATTCACTTTGGCTCATTAATATTGGCTAAAAATGAGCGGAGGAATTAGTAGCAGCATCTGACTAGTCTAAGTAGACTATCCCACACATTGGTATATAACCGACAGATATATTAAATGCTAACAACTCTTACAATACCAAACACATTAATTAGGGAATTTCACGTTTATGAACGACTGCACCTTTAAAAAATCGTATACCTATCAATATTCCTATGTTTTTTAAATAAGTGACCCCCCCCTCCAGATGTGTAATAAGAGGCCTATAGGTGACTAATACAGTCAGGAGTATGTCAAGACACTTCTCCAGTTGAGGGAACATCGTTCATCTTTCTACTGTTTTTGGCAGAGCAAACGTTGATCATTTTATAAAATACAGACATTTCCACATGTAGTGCGTGCGTACACATGCGTGTTTAATGAGCTGACTGTGCAGGGAGCAGGTAACCTAGTTATCTAAGTAGCCAAACCACACATAGCCTACAGTATAAACATGACCACAATGCAAATTAAGAAAAAAAAAAAGTATTCCGGCAAGCACATTTTCACCATTTTCTCTCTTATGTGGCTACTTTCTTACATGTCAGTAATTAAATTTTGTATTTTTTTTGCTGATCGACACGCGTGAGGGAATTTTCTAAACAGGCACGATGGGGCCTATAAAATGGAGTTGGGTTGGGAAGGCAGCCTCCAGTACGCTGCCGAACAACAGGTAGACCTACAGACGACCCGCTCGAATCCCCGAAGACCGCGGCATCGAAATGAGACGCACTCTCGCGCTTTGGGCCGCCCTGCTGGCGGTGCTGCTCGGTCGCCTGGCGACCGGGGACCCGCGGGGCCGCAGGGGCGAGGGGCCCCGGGAGTGCCTGCGGCAGGCGGTCCGAGCCAAGCTGCTGGAGGAGCTGGAGAGGATGACCGACGGCATGGCCCAGTCCTTACCGGTGAGTACAGACCAGGCCTGCCACAGAAGGAGCCGGCGCAGCCAAACACGCCATTATTAATAACGAGCAATGTCTGCTTCTGCTGCAGAGGGATGACATCAGACATCGGAAACTTCTCCCAAAGTTCGCCAAGTCCATGGAGGTGAGAATCATTTTAAGAGATGTTTTAAAAAATAAGTACAGATATATATGTATAGATCTACCTACAAATATTAACGAGATCCTTCGTTATTCTTAGATATCTGTGACATTGAAAGTAACGTCAAAACACACCAATTGTAAGAATTCAAATCGTACATTTATTGGATCACTGTAGGCTTACTCTCATTCTCATTCTGCAGGCAACTCTCATTTTGTAGCTCTGAGCATTAGTTTGAACTAAGAACCAATTATCACATAAGCAGCAAGCAGGCTCTCAGTTTAACATTTACTTTCTAGATTGAGAGTTCGTCTTTTTCCGAGACCTGCTTTCTTTCTGACCTGTGTTTTTAGTTAGTGCTGCCCTTTCTTTAAATAAAACACACTAACTTTCCTCCATTGGACTCATGTGCAATAGTGTTACATGTCCCTCGTTTATTTGTGACAGTGTTTCTCGGCTGACACTTCAACTAGTAACTCGGAGGTATACACACGCACACGTGCACACACACACACAGATTGAGATACAGATAACAAGATGTACTTCCTTTGCAGAAACCAAGTGGAATCTCAGTTTTAAAAGAGATTCTGAAGTTCTACAGCGAGGAGGTGTTCAGCAAGAAATCACTTAAAGTTGACATAAACATTAATGTCATACAGCTGTTAGTCGCATCGTTGGAGACCGATGTCGAAAATTGCGTGAGTTTTCATTTGCGTTGCCCTAATTAAAAAATTATGAATGTCAATATCCCGATTGGCCCTATCCAAGGCCAAGTAAACACAGAAGTTTACCTTAATAAGTGCTTTGAAAATGGTTATCTTATTCATCATCCTAAATCATTACGCTATGACACTATCACTCTGGATTCCTTCACGTAATTTTAATGTATACATACACATTTTCAATGCACACTGATAATCTGCAACCAGCAAAGTAAGCACCACACATTAAACACTATTATACTACGTTCGCTTATTAAAAAGGAATGTGGGATCCCTAACAGTTTAAATTAAAGTGACGTTAAGGCTTAGCCTGTTGCACCCTAAAGTCCCACGAAATTATGAGAAATGTCCAGTCTCTGTGCTCAGTCCTTAGCTCACAGTGGGAGTTAAATCTCTTGCTTTTCCCCCACTGCAGTTGGCATGGCATCACAGTGCACTGGACCCCACGGAGCGGAGTGAGATCCAAGCCATGAGAAGGACCTTCACTCAGGTAACCGCGGCGACAGCTTGCACAAACCCAAACCCTGCGCCACAGAAGCTCGTTTTTCGTCCCACAGCCTCCACGCCTGACTGCGCACCGATTAGCCGCTAGCTCGCCAGGATCAGGGCGAGCGCTTCTCAGAGAAACGGCTACTACTACGCAGTGACAGAGGTGTCACGACACGCACGGGCGTGTGCTGAAAGCCAAATTCACCCACACCCCCCCCCCCCCATTTTTACCCCCTGCAGCTCAAGGGTCCGGGAGTGTACAAGGCCGTGGGAGAGTTCAAGACGGTGCTGGACTGGATCCAGTCCTACACCCACAAGGCCGGGAAAGGCAAGCCCGGAATGGAGAGAGCGTAGCGCGCTCAGGGGGCCAGAGACGGTTTCACACTGCGGCGGTGTTAACAGGGAGAGCAAACCCTGGGACTACACCCCAGAGCAGTGTAAATATCAAATGAAAGAAAGTCTGATCTGTGCTTTTTTTTTTTTGGCTGATTTAACATGGGGCTTTGGAAATGTACACGACACACATTTAATTCCAGCATTTGAATAAAATAATATGATCTGAAATTAAAACGCTGCTTGTTTGGAGTGTCTTCCGTGAATTACTAAGGGCCACAAACCACAAAATTTTTCATCCTTTACTCAAGAAAAACACTTCCGGAACAGTTATATTATAATTCATGAAAAGAGAAATAAATAAATAAAAAATAAAAAAACTGAGAAAATATTCAGCACAAGCCCTAAAGAATAACCTGACCCCATTAGCCATCCTAGGCCAAAGAATAAGTCAGCACAAACTGAACCGGGAAGCTGTCTGACTGAACATGCACATTGAATGGATTCAAATGCTTTGAATGTAGCATGTTGAAGCATACTAACGCAAATAAATTGATGATGCAGATATTTAATGCAAATAAATGTACTCTGTAACCCGACACACCGACGGCCTAATCAGTGTGATTGCACAGGTTTACAGGTTTTAGACCATTAAAGGAATCCTTTGAATTTATTATTGGTCTGAAAGTGGTTTCACACTGCTACCTTTCCTAAAGACAATGACAAAAGAACCTTTTAAGCATTGAAACATCCGTGGTCTGTTGGTGCCACCTTCAGGTTTCAAAAGAGAAAAGCACGACAAAAAGTTTGTTAATAAATAAACATCCAGCTTCACTCTGGATTTGTAAAGCAGTTAAAATGTCAAAATGCACATATTTTTCTACAGTCTGTAACAGGACAGACCAATCCGTGCAATTAAATATGCCTGCAGCTGCTAAATCATTAAAGAAAATCTTTGAAACAGTTCAATACACACGTAAGCTTTTAAATTAGTTATAAAGTAATGAATTGCTTTCTTTTTTACCACAATGTGTCCATTGCGTTTCTATGCATAAATTCACACAAATAGACAAGTGCACAGCTTTACAATTTGGGACCAAAACTGAATGCTTAAGTTGTGGTGTTTTTCTCTTTTAAAACCTAAAGGTGGCACCAATACGCCACAGAAGTTTTTGAGTCTGCAAGTGTCTTCTTTGTCTATCTTTTACTTCAGGGCAGCTTCAATTCAAACCTAATTTGTCACACCTGATTCTACTAATTTGCGGCTTGATGAGATTTCAGGCTGTTGATTGAGGTGTGGCTTTGTTAGAGTTGGAGTGAAAACCTGCAGGACGGTACATCTCCAGGAACACGGTTAGGCAGCCCTGTTTTACTCTCTGTTAACTTCTACACAAGGAATCCTCAAAACCTTTGCTCCACAATAGATGCTTGTTACACCTGTATTGTGGCAAAGAGCTCAAAGTTGCTATGTTAAGATTATAACAGTTTTGGGTTTGGCTCAAGCCATGGTATTCTGGGAATTGCAACTTTTGGAATATGCTACAAAACCATGAAAACTGCATGATCAATAAATAAATAAAACACTCAGGGAAAACTGAAATATAAAATCTGTAAGGCTATTTTTGGACCATCATTTATGGGAAGTTTTATTTGGAATCTGGTTATGTTTTTGTGTACTTGCATGCACCTCTGCAGCTGACTGTTTAGTTGCACGCTGATTTAGGTTGTGGCCCTTGAACCAAAAAAAAAGTCAAGCTTTTGAATCCAGCCAGCGCATGTAAAATCTTCCAAAATATTAAGTCTTTTGTAAAACCATTAAATCCTATTATTTTCACTGAATGTGTCCATAAATGTTTTTATACACATTCAAAGATATTTTAAGAACTCACAAAGGATGCTCCTTAGTAAAAAGCTGCCATGTTGTTTAAATGAAACACAAAAAGGTGGCAGCAGTGCACCACAAATGTTTCAGTTTTTAGAAGTTTAGTCTTTGACTAATATCTTGACAAGTATCCACAAGTGTTTAGATCTGAAATCAGCAGCCGATAAAGCTGGACAGTGGCAAACAACCCAGAACAGCTGCGTTTATTGGGTTTATTGGGACTGGCAAGCTTTTTTCAAATGTTCTGTAAAGCCACAAAGTATTCAAGCTATTATTCTGTATTATAAATTATACATGTTCACTTGGGTAATTTAGGAACATAACATAAACATATTTTACTAAATTATGGTTTACAAACCCATTCCCAGCAGGAATCGTGACGTGTTGCAAATTAGCTTACGGCCTTGAAACCAAAAGAAAAACTTGTAAAATCCTGTCAATGCTGATGGATATTCTAAAAGCCTTAATGTAGCAATGGCTAACAATACCTTTAAAAAATCTTTAACATTGAGGAAAAAATGCACTCTTTTAGGTGTTGTGCATCATGTATACTAGCAATGATGAAAAGTTAACCTACAGTACATCAGTATGACTTAAGAGAAGGGGTTTAATATGGCTCATTGAGCTAAGTTCTTACTACAGTAAAAAGATTAAGTGTAATAAAAATTGGGAAACATTTTTTATAAATCTAGAGCTCCCATTATGTGTTTTGGGGCCATTTTTAAAACTGTATTAACATGCCAAGCAAGACGCATGCCACTGAATAATAACTGAAGTCTATACTCACTTTTCTCCTAATTATACCCTGCATGCTTTATGTTTTTTTGGAAAAAACATTAATTTAAATTTAAGTCAAATTTAAATGAATTACTGAAGAGGTTCTTAGAACTAATAAAAAAACATTGTGCTTTTAGATAGCAGGTGAAGCCTTTAGTAACTACATATCACTCCAGCAGCGAATGTACAGTATGGATGTACAACTGCGTGTGAGTATGGAGAATGGAAGTAAATCTACTGGTCTAATGTAACATATGGTAAAATAAACAGATCAGAAGACATCAGAAAGAGAGATGAATGATCTTTTTTAAAAGGTAACCTTTCAGCAGCACTAACTTAAGAACTGCCTAGAGTATTTTTCAAATGCTCACAGATGTTCTTTAAAGCCTGTGCCCCACCACAATGACAGACTGTCTTACTATGTCAATAGCACATATCTGGGTTTAAACATAATGATTATCAAGATAATGATACACAGTACAATAAGTGCTGGATTGGGGTACATGTAACATGAACGTGGCACAGAAGGTACATGTGTAGCATGAAAGAGGGGGACTTAAGTGATAAAAATGATCCCAGATTGGTCATATTCCAGATAAATCAATGAAATGTAGTATATCGAAGCTGAAACACTGAACACTGAAATGATGTATCATCAGAGCCATAATAGTAGCACGTACACTATATATAAAATATACTGAAAGGCAGAAATATGGTAATAGTAAAATATATGATAAAATGATATGGTAAAAGATGAGAAGTTCAAACTGTCAGGGTAAACAGAGACACGGGTATCACCAGTGTAACGCCATCAATTTTCTCCAGCTCAGCCTTGATCACTGAAGGCATGGCAGTCTTTAACACATTCAGTCTGCTCTAACTTCACAACTGCCACTGCTGAGATTTTGCCCTTGACAGCAATGACTGGCAGGAAACGAAGAGCATCGTTAGGATTCCCACAGCGGTGGTACGCTTTCATTCGTACCCATAAGCCACTGCTGCAAGCCACATTCTGCATCATGGAACAGGCGCCGATACGCCAAGTCATGCGCAGTCACAGAAGGCTGAGTAATATCAGAGTGGGAAGCTGAAAAGTCTTTGACACCCGCACTCGCCAAATTTCAATCATGGGCAAAATATATCGATTCGGACGGGACACTGCGCGGCACAGCAACTTGCAGAGAACTGACCACCTAACAGCTGCATGTCTTAGTCATATGCATTTTATGAATGTGATTAAGACTAAAAGAGTGTGCAGTCTTAAGGAATCTGTGGTAAGGTACTTATGTATGATACATGTCTATGCATATTTACATAAATATGAGAGTAGTCTCACATGCTCACAAAGTATATGTGAGTGTGCCAATTAAAATTTTTAAATGATCAATTTAGTTGCATTTTAAAAATTATTGAACGCACTAAGTTTATTATTTCCCCTAGAGTGTTTTAGTCCCACTTTTCATTAAATGGCCACAGTGACTAATTACTGTGTTACTGTACACTGTTACTTTGCATTGTACTCAAAACCTTTTAAATCAGTGTTTGACAGTTTCCCACACTGAGCCACAACTGTCAGTTGACTTATTGTCCCTTTCTCCCTATCACAATATGAATTTCAAAAGTTCAAAGTCCTATGTAACAATTTGTATGTACACTGTAGTTAAACTTTGCTGACCTCTGCAGCAGTTCGTGTGCTCACACTGATATTCAGGCTATTTACAGTAAAGTGGGACTTTTCCTTCTCATTGTTTCCCACCTACTGTGGTTATATTTTAACAAATGACCAATTTAAATGGACAAGTATTCACCAGGTATTTCCATACTTGCTCAGAAGTACAAGAACAGCCAGCCAACACAATGTGGACCTAAACTTGCAACCTTCCAGCATGTCCAATGAATTCATACAATCATTTATTTTGTCATGAACATAGCTTATATCTAATATCAGTCACCAAGGGTAAATGTAGGGATTCATTTACAGCGCAGTGGAGCAGTTTTTTCCCCTTCCTGATTTCCTCTATTATTGCATATTTGTCACAATGGTTTCAGATTTTTAGGCAAAATATCAGACAAAGTACACACAAACTGCATTTTAAAAATGATTATTTCATTTATTTAATGAAAAAAGTTATCAAACACCCACTCATGTGAAAAAGTAGCTTCCCTCTTAGGCTTAACTGGATACACAACCTTTAGCAGCAAAAACCGCAACCAAGCACTTTTGATATCAGTCTTTCGCCTAGCTGTGGAGGAATTTTAGCCCAATCTTCTTTGCAGAACTGCTTGAATTCAGACAACTTGGTAGGTTTTCAAGCATGAAGTGCTCGCGTCAGGTCTTGCCACAGCACCTCTACTGGGTTCAGGTCAGGACACTGACTAGGCCACTACAAAACTTTAGTTTCATTTCAGCCATTCGGATGCAGACTTGCTTTTGTGTTGTGGATCATTGTCCTTGTCATTTGCTGGTTCGGTGGAGTCCCAGAGCCTTAGAAATGGCTTTGTAACCATTTCCAGAGTGATACATTTCAACAACTTTTTTCTCATCTCATCTGGAATTTCCTGTGATTGTGTAACAGTGTGCTTGGAGAAACTTTGTGGTGACTACTTCACTCTGATTGTAAGGTTCAATATGAGTGAGGTTTAGACTCAACAGGGCTGGCTGCAATCAAGCCTGGCTGTGTTCTATCAGCTGAATATAATTATCAAATAAATAAGGTAAATTGGTTGATTGAGTAACTATGCAATTACTTTTTGATATGGGTGATTGATAACTTTTTTCCATTAAGCAAATGAAATGATAATTAAAAAAAAAAAAATTTGTTTTGACTCGGTTTCCCTTTGTCTAATATTACATTTTGCCTAAAGATGTGAAACCGTTCGGTGAGACAAATGTGTAATAACAGAGGAATTCGGGAAGCAGGAACACGCTTTTTCACAGCACCGTAGCGGCTTGAGTCGCTACCTAGGAACCGCGTGCTTGTGAAGCAATGCTGGCAGCGCCCGCTGTAGATGCCCGTTTCACCTGCCACGCGTGATGGAACAGCAGACCGTACCAACCGTATTCCGAGTGTTCACTCTCAACAAAACATCTCGCAAATGTTTTCAGCAAAAAGGTGGCCGAGGCCCAGACGTATTAAGAATCTTTAGGGGGCAATCACACAGAACGGAAGACCGTCCGTGTTTATTAAACTGTCATCTGCATGTGGGACGGATGAAATGCGATTGAAGTGGGGGGGTGGCTGGGTGTTCCAACGTAACACTGTAAATCCGGGAAGTGAGTAAGCAAATGCTCATTTACTATTTAGAGCATGGTTCCTTATGGTTTAAACCACATGGGGGGAAAAGAAACGTTATTCAACTTTAAATCTAAAATGACAGCACCGACAAACCATAGAAATTAACAGACCGTTTATTTATCTAAAAAAAATACCAATAAGAACAACAAATAGTTCCAAAAGATCAAAACTCCATCCCATAATATCCTGTGTTCCCTGCGTAATTTCTCATAGTTTCTGATTTCTCCTAAATGAGACGCAGATAAGAAAGCGGTAGTGATCCTGAAAGTACATGTAACGGTCGGGTTTCTCGTGCAGTATTAGGTGAGATCCACCTGTGAGTCACTCTCTCCTGCCTCACACAACGGAGAAACACTCACTACATCTGGGCCTTTCATTCCACCTTAAAACCTGGCATGAAAAACTTTTTACCCGGGGTTAGAACTTCGATCGATAAACAAAAGTTAGAAAATCGGAACAGGAAAGTCTGCTTTGTGTGTCTTCTCTGTGTCGTTCGAGCTGTGGCCGACCAAAGTTTTAAAAACCTACGAGAAAGTGAAACAAAGACAAGGTTTCCAAAGAAGGTAATCAAAATTAATAAACAAAAAAAATAGGCAAACCCTCGAGTACTGAAGAAATAAATTTACTGGGCTCAAACCGCACAAAGTCAATAAGGAGAAGCAAAGACAAGTAGGAAGTTGGAATCTCTAAAGTGGGGTGTTGTAAATGCTGCAGTGAGATCTGAGACTGAAGCTAGTGTAATGGGTGTGGACCTGGTAGAAACACTGGCATCAGAAAAGCTCTAAGAAAAGTTAAAAAAAAAAAAAAAAAACCCTCTAATGACTGGCACCTGCACAGCAGACTTCCCCAAAGACCCCCTTTATCTCACATTTGCCTTACTTTACCTTACATTCAAATGTTAACATCAAGTTTAAAATGTATTTATTGAGTCCCCTTACCAAATCACCGCATACCTGTCAAATCACATACACCACCTCTGTTATTACTAATTTAGAAAACTACAGTCAACGCCAGTGATTCTCCTCTATATACAATTTATAAGGAGTGAAATGTGACAGCAACTTTCTATGTTCAACTAAAAAATATACTGTATGGTTGTTGAGGCATGTTGCAACTCAGTAAATAAACTTTCCCTCTCTCTTCCCACATATGAATGTTTGACTGTCAGCTTTCTCTACTGATCTGCAGTTCCCATAGTTAATGAAGAACTGAACAATGCAATGCAAAAAAAAAAAAAAAAAAAAAAAGGAAAAAATTTGTGCAGCTATCTTGGAATTTACACTTAATTACATAATTCTCCAGATTGTCGAGTATCACGTACACCTTGAAAACTGTGTTGAAACTGAGGCACTCTAGAGAGGGCTCTGCTCTGGTGAGCAGCGTCTGGTGGAAAGCTGAAAATGTGCAAGAGAAAAGATGACTAAGCGGTGAGACGGTGATGACTGTGTAGGAAACCTCAGAGACAGAGAAGGGCAATGCTGCAGGCTGCACTGTACGAGCTAATGGAAGCACTGCATGCGCTAATGCAGGCACTGCGCATGCTAATGGATGCACTGCATACGCTAATGCAGGCACTGTGTATGCTAATGGATGCACTGCATACGCTAATGCAGGCACTGTGTATGCTAATGGATGCACTGCATATGCTAATGAAGGCACTGTACGAGCTAATGGAAGCACTGCATACGCTAATGCAGGCACTGTGTATGCTAATGGATGCACTGCATACGCTAATGCAGGCACTGTGTATGCTAATGGATGCACTGCATACGCTAATGCAGGCACTGTGTATGCTAATGGATGCACTGCATACGCTAATGCAGGCACTGCGCATGCTAATGGATGCACTGCATACGCTAATGCAGGCACTGTGTATGCTAATGGGGCACTGCATATGCTAATGCAGGCACTGCGCATGCTAATGGATGCACTGCATAGGCTAATGCAGGCACTGTGTATGCTAATGGATGCACTGCATAGGCTGATGGATGGATGCACTGCATGGGCATGCTCTCTGCACCTTAAACTTACTGTCGAGATGGTAAAGTATACGCAAATATGCAAATGTACCCATGCACTAATTACCATGGATTTTTACACTTTCTGTCAATACTTTGACTTCTTCCTGCAATGTCTGACCAAAATATCAAAGAGGCACAAACTGTGTGATGAAGAATTTTTAAAAACCGTTATCAATACGTGATGCGAGTTCTGTTAATTGTTCCGGGTTAAAAAAACAAAACATTTTGATGCCAAAGTGTATTATTTGCAACAGATATTTCACAAATATCTGCATAGAAGGCTTATTTTGCCAGGGCATTGCAGAAATCTAGTTGGAGAGAGAAAAGTGTTCATTCAAAGAAAATGAGATTAGAAATTGTGAAAAAAATACAAAAAGACAAAAAGAAAAAAAAACCCATATCTCTCTGTGCTAAGTTTGTTTCCAAAAAATCTCAACACGTAAACTGGCTGATTATTTTTTTAAATGATAATCGTTATAAATATTTGAGATTAATCGCGCCACGGGAGTTCCCATGCCATTTCTGTGGGGGAAAGAAAGAAAGAAAAAAAAGGCCGCACTTTACTAGAAAGCCTCAAAATTTGCGAACCCAGCACTGAATTTATCATCAATGGCCACTGATGACGTGCAACGCGAGCCCAAACGCCACAAACCGTAACCTCCTTCACCCCAAACAGAAAAAACTTCCCCCCTGACCCCTGAGACCGCGGCCCAGCAGAACCTGCAGCCCCTTCCAGGGAATCCATGGAAAGACCCGGGACGCGTGAGCGGCTGCGCGTCAGGGGAGGCGGGTTGAGATTTAAAGGAAACGTTGCCGCTGAGGAACCCACAAAACCCCAAGCGCATAACCTGCAGCTTCCCGCTGCAGCGCTGCATGTCTCCGGCCCCTGCGCAGCTGCATAAATACCGCCGCGCAGCCCCAGCCTCGCCACCACTCACTCGCAGCAGGGACAGGGCTCCGCACAGGGGACGACTTCAAACGCGCCGCCAGCTTCAGCACTAACGCTCGACAAGCTCAGACCGGCCGCTAAAAGAAAAGAAGAAGAAGAAGAAGAAGAAGAAGAAAAAATAAACGAAAAGAGAGAGAGAAATGAACTCCCCGCTCGTCCTGGTTCTCCTCTGCGGACTCTGCCTGACGGCGCTCGGACTGGCCGACGTCGTTCATGGCATCCACACCATCCCCGATAAAGTGAGCCACGATATCCAGAAGCTGACCCAACACTTTGTGAGTATGAAAGGCCTACTGGGAGGGTGGCAAAGCCTTCGTATTTAGCGCACTCATCAGTTGGCTCTGGGTGGGCACGGGCTCATTAGTTAGCTCTGGGTGGGTAACGGCTGTCCATGACCATGGCAAATGGACGGTAGACTGCGTGGCACTGAGGCCAGGAGCCGGCAAGGGAAAGGAAAGCCAAAGGTCAAGAGCTCCTCTACCCGGTGGGCCGTGGAGGGAGAGGGCATCAGTGTGCACATGCAACTGGCTGAGCTGGGGAACTACGTCCACATGGGCGTGTTTACAAGTGCGACCGTAGTCCTAACTGTAGCCTCGTCAATTAATTTTGCAGTTTGCTCAAACTGAATTACATTTTGGCCAATGTGGAATGAGGAGTTTTCTGCAGGGTCATACAAAGAGTATAACGGAATTACAGGCTTTGAGTAATAACCTAAGCCGGTGAAAAGCACAATGGCCACCGGCACCATGAGTTGGCTACCTGCACAGATGCTTTAGAATAACAGGTTAAGTAAGGAAGCTTATTTTTCTGTCCCTTTCAGAACGTTACTGCGGACAAAAGCCTGTTTGGGAATCCCATATTCCTCCAGGACATCAAAAACCATGACGAGTTTGAGGTGAGTAAGGACAGGCATCCCAAAGTAACCCTTAACCCCGCCTCATTCATGAAAGGACTTCGGGCTGGATGGTAGGAACACGTCTTAATCTTTGTTTTCCGGTATTTTCTTCCTCTCCGGCAGGAGAGTGAAAAGATGCTGGTGCTACAGGAGAGCTTAGTCGTGTACATCAGAATCCTGACGGACATGCTGAATAGCACCCAGGACAGGGAGATTAAAATGAGCATCATGGCAATCAGAGCCCGAATGGAGGACCTGAGGATCAGCTACTTCCGCAGCAGAGTGCCGGCCCTGCTGGAGCGACTGAAGGAACTGTGGACCCAGAAGGTAAATCAGTGCAGCATGAGACTCTCTCTGGAGCACAGAGCATGAGGCCTTCTCGCTGGCTGACTGATTCACTGTCCAACTGATCTATTGTCTGTCAGATCCACTGCCAAGCTCATCCTCTTAGATTGCGATTCATAGACCAGTCGATGTGTAAGCTGATCTTTAAGTGAGATTTGGCCTGGATTCAATCAAATTATTTCCTTAACTTTGGATCAAAATCAAATGCAGGCATATAATATGCCTCCAAGCATAGCTTTTTTCAATGATTATTATTTTTATTATTTTTTAAAAAAGTTCTACCATAAAAACTAAATTTAAAGAATTGTACTTGTTAAGGAAAAACTATTTTTACGCAAGGGCAGCTGTTGACCGAATGCTGCTGCAGCTAAGCTTGGTTGGTCAGGGCGCACTACAGTAGAGAACGCGCGCGGCCACAGAACTGCACTCAGTCGCAGCCCTTCGTGGGTATTCACGAGACGAGCGTTTGAGGTTCAGCAGCAGGGTGCTGGCTGCAGTCAGAGTTAAGAACGCAGAGCTGAGCGCCTGCTGGGGGGCTCTGGTGTCTGTGGTGAAGCGGCCTCCCGTAAGGGGGGGGGGGGCGGGTGTTCTCAGGTTGCGCGGCGACAGCGGCTGACGTTCTGCGCTCCCTCTCCTTTCAGACGAGCGACGTGACGGTGCAGCGGAAGGCCGTGCGGGAGCTGCAGCCCGTGCTCCAGAGGGCCTTCGAGCTGTGCGGCAAGAGCGAGCACCGGCGCAGGCGGCACGCCAGCCTGGCGCAGCTACAGCGCAGCTAGAGCACAGCTAGAGCACAGCTACAGCACAGCTCAGAGCGCAGGCCAGCGCAGCGCTGAACACCACCCCACCGGCTCGTACTGAAAACCGAAACTTAGGCTTGCAAGTGCTGCTCCTGCCTATTTATTCATTTATTTATTTAATTTAAGATATTTATTTTTATTTAAAGTTACTTAGAACGCTCACGGCACCATGTTAGCAATAATGTACCGAATATTATAATGTCATTGAACAGTTGGATGCAATGATGTTTTGGAAGCACTGTTAAATGAGAAACTGTTTCTACTTGAATGCAGCGCAGCGTTTTTTGATGTGTACAGTAATGGCATCATTCAATCCATTGGCTATCTTTTTCAAATAAAATTTTATATTATCATCATTGATAGTAAAAATTGATTCTGATTCATTTTTTGTTCGAAAAGTGTAAGGATTTATAAAAGGCGTCATACACAGGCATGGAATCAATCACATACATACCCTATTCATTTTTGATTGTGACCAAGCTGAAAAACATTAGATTTCCTCCTCACAACGGTGGATCTGTACACTCATCCTGAAGACAGGATTCAACCCTTCCTCACGGTCAGAGCTGCAGGTGACACAGCGTGTGGCGAATGAATGAGCATAATAAAGGGAGTGAGATACAGCTCTCTATTATCAGTGGAGTACAGCTTCTACACCAGCAGCCATACAGGGGATTATTACTGAGGCGGGGGCAACATCAAACAACACTCAATATGTTTAACCCTACACATAGACTGTTAAACGCGATGTGAACATGTTTTAACAGCCTGCACCTTAACCGGGCTTGAAAACCTCCATCACAAATCTATGAAATCTGACTCACACCAATTCATATCACGGGACGTGTTTAACCCCATGACTGCATAACCCCATGAGGAACGTAAGAACAGGGGGGGAACAGAAGAGTGCAAGCCATTCGGTCCATCTGCACGTTCCATCCCCATCTCCCCCAGAGTTTCTACATCCTTCCTGTGTCTGTGCAGCACTGCACGCGGTACTCCACGCGTGGCCAGACGAAGGCATCGCATGACGTCTGTGGCTGAGTAATACGCAGATCAGTCTGATCCCTGTGGCTTAAAATGGGAGCGCAGCAGGGTGTGAGGTTCCACACCAGCCCACCTCGGCCCCAGCACAGCACCGGGACGTAAATCAGCCGAAGCTGACCAACGCGTTGGGAAAACGCACCTGCGGTTCAGGCCTGGGTTAAAGGAGAGCAGTGTGGCACCTTAAACTGGTTTAGGTGTTTTTATCGAAGTGTGTGGGTGTCTCTTTAAAAAAAAGCTGTGAAATACTTTAGAGAAACCGATCAAACTCTAGAGAAATACCTACACATTACTGAGAATTTCAAAAGAACCTTCTATTTTCAAAAATATTAACAACACTGCTTTCTTGCTGCACATTTGTGCCGGTAACACGTTTCACTGAAACTTGCCCAGGGTCAGCCGGAGCGAAAGCACTTAAAATGGGGTTTGGGCCCCGGTCCACAGAGGAGCAGCGCTTCAGCACTGACACGTGTAATAAATCGCTAATTGTTGTTATAAATATGGCTTACTTTCAGTAAGTTAATGAACATTATCATTAATAATACAAACTATTGCGCGGTGGTAGGTAAAAATGAACATTTTGTTTTGCTGTCAGAAACGTCTAACAGACAACGCAGAAGTGGGAAGGAGCTGAACGTAACATCCGCACCTCAACACAGTTCTCAGTTTTGCAATATAGAGATCACACTGTGGGGAACAGATAAAAGCACTTCTGTGCCATCAGCAGAGCTCCATCGCAAAAAAGACCAGAAAGCAGGCGATTCGTTTTTAATGACCCGTCGTAAAACAACCTCGCGCACCTCCTGCGGCAGGATTCCGGAAAAAAAAAAAAACTGCGACGCTGTCAACATCTTGGCGACGTCCAAACTGTCAGTATCTAGCAGTGTATCATTTAGGCTTGATACGGTGCTAGATGCCATCTAGTCTCTGGGTAATCAGAGCACTGATTTAGTCAGGAACATGGCGAACGCTGTCGGGCTGAACGGCCTGTTCCAGGCATTACGTTACGTTGTGTTATTGTAGCCGTTGAGGAAAAGTGCTGCCGTGTCTCCCCGCTGAAAACAAGAGGCTGAAAAGTCCGCGCGTGTTTCTACGCTGCCGACGCGCCGTCTTTCCTTCTCGCTCGGTTCTTTCCTCTGCGTCACACGCTGGTTTCATTGAGAGGTGTTCTCTCCCGCGGCTACTGTCTCTCGCGCACGCCGCTCGTGCTCGGCTCTCGGCGCGCTCCAGAGGGACTGGCCTGCCGCGACGCTCCTCGGAGGCCGCGGACCTCGTGCTCTCTGAGAGCGGCGATCGTTAGCCCCTTTAGCATTTGTAAAGCGATCGCATGAGGCACCCCTCACCAGACCTGGGTCAAACACGGATTTGTGTGGGTGACTGACAGAGAAGCGAAGCAGGAACACATGGCGCTGATATCACTGGAGGGAGCAGCCTCTGTCGGTGCTGACTAAAGGCAGCGCCATCAACGGGACCGATGGAATGTGTTTCGGTTTCCACGGCCACCCTGCGTGACGGGAGGCGCCCGTTTCGGGACACGGAGCTCGCACCTCGTGTCTCGAAACACTGGGGGGGGGGGGGGTTTCTGTCACCACAGGCAGCGGTCCTCGGAAGACTTGCGGTGAGGAACGCCCCAGAGAAAAATCTCCTGTGACGTCAGGAAACCGCGTAGGAAACGTCTCCGAGGCGCTCCCGTTGGAAAGAGCCACCTCACTAGGCCCTGTTTTACGAGCATTGCCGTGTTTCCTGCTTTTAAATTACTCATCCTTCCGAGACCCATGTTCATGTTTTTTCTTTTTTACTTTTACTTTTATGGCCAATAATATGAAAATAAAAAATAAAAAGCGTTTAGGATTCCAAAGTATGGCTCTGTGGCAATGTCGCTGAACATCAGTGTCTTCAAACCTCCTGAAGAAATCTGTTCTTAAATCTCTCTGCTAAGTGAGTTTCTATTGAGTGGTTTGTGACTCTATTGGTTTGAAATGTTTTGCAAAGTCACGTAATAAGAGGCCGGGCGGTTCAGAGGCAGCTCAGATCGGCTGGGTTAGACGCTGCAGGTGTGAAAACCTCAGGGGAGAGGTGAGACCCAGAGAGGAAGGGGATGATGGTCTTCAAGCACCGCCGCCTACAAACGCTCGACATGCACTGGCATCCACGCAGTACCCAGCTGCAACCATGCATGCGACCATGCACGATGCAACCTGTGCCGAAAAAAAAAAAAATCCAATATGGCGGCCTATCCTGCACCGCTCCTTCACAAGACCCCCCCCATCCCACAGAAATTCCGCTATCGTGTCACTGCGGACAACTGACGCACGTCGAAGTGTGAGTTTTTTTGTCATTTCTGATAAAAGCAGACTCATTTTTTTCAACACCCTCCGGTGAGACAGCCACATGGCTTTTCCCCAATGGCCAACGGGCTAGTGACACGTCAGAGGGTACCTCCAAATTTCAGCTCACCCCATCGGCCCCCCACCCCCGGAATGACGGCACAAGCCCAGGTGCATTCCAGGGAATGCGCGAAGGGGACCTTCGCAGCAAGACGCTGTAGCAGCAGGTAAGTCATTTAAAGGAAACAAGCTGTGGAAGGTATGAGAAGCCACAAAACTCACACCCGACAGTATGTCGTTCGGGCATCGTTTCACACCCTATAAATACCTTCCTCTTTGCTGTTGAGCATCATTCTCGACGAGACGAGGACCTGAGATCCGAAGAACGCGAAGCAGCGCCTCTGAGATCGACCAAGAAAACTTCGGCAAACTTTGCGGGCTTCAGTCAACCTTCCGGACTCTGCTTCACCAAACTTCTCCCTTCTAAATCGGGGCGAGGAAAATGAATCCACTGTGGACTTTGATCTTTATGCTGGGCTCTCTGGCTCTCAGCTCCTCCGAAGACACCATATCTCAAAAAATGACAAATGACGTGAATAGGCTGAAAAGGCATTATGTAAGTATGAGCGCGACGTCTGCTGGATGTGAATCGGTTAAGAACATTATTGGGGGGGGGGGGGGTGCCCATGGGGGGCAGGATGTTGTGTTCTATCATTTCCCTGAGGTGATGGAGTCTGCATTGCGATGATGGCGATGATGAGTTTGATTAGAGGAGTCATCTGTGAGATCGAACCTTTGAGGAGAGCAGCAATCAGCTAAAAAGGCCTCTGGACTCCATAAAGGACGAGAGTTTTGGAAAGGCATACGCATGCTGTAGCAGAGAGACAGCCCTATGCCCACTGACACAAGGGATTTCTATGGCTCCCGTTCAAGTCAGGCAGTCAATATTCATGTCAGAATCACAGGTAGAGCAGGGGACAGACAGCCGGTCACTTTGCTGTGTGTAACTGTCCCGCGGTCACTGAAGCACTGAATGACATTGTCCTGCCGTCTGTCCTTACTCCAGAGAACCAGTGACATCGCCCTGCGTGGACCTTCTCTGTTTCCCAAAGACCTGAGTAACTTTACGGTAAACATTCATCTGCCCTTTCCATTACGCTGTACTTTGTCTTGTCGATGAAAAAAAAACTTCAGCCCAAATGGAAGGTAGCGCCTAACCTGTTTTTTTTCCGGTGTTTTCTTTACGCCCGACAGGAGGAGGAACAGAGTCTGGTGCTACAGGAGAGCTTAGATGTGTACATCAGAATCCTGTCGGACATGCTGAAGAGCACCCAGGAAAGGGAAATTGAAAACAGCATCAAGGCAATCAGAGCCCAAATAGTGGACCTGAGGATCAGCTACTTCCACACCAGAGAGCAGGCCCTGAAGAAGCAACTGGAGGAACTGTGGGACCTGAAGGTAAATCACTGCAACATGAGCCACTCTCTCTCTGGAGCACAGAGCCTGGGGTCTCCTCACTGTCTGATTCACTGAGATCGGTTTATGCAGGAAATGGCCTAAGGGTGACTTGTAATGCGCCCTTCTCCGTGGTCTACACTTAACTGAATGCAAGTTTTAGTTCTTACATTCACCAAAACTACTTGCTGCGTGGAACAGCAGCCAAAACGTACTCTCCAAACAGTGTGTGAAGAAAGAATAAAAACTAAAACATCTATTTATAATTCAATTTTAAAATTAAGCGCAAACTGAATTCTTCTTAACTTTGAGAAAAGGAACTTTATTTTTAAATGACTGCAATATTTTTTGTTAATTTCAGAAGGTGGTCTAATCATAAATGGATAAGAAATTAGTAATTTCTCAAACCCTGGACCAAGTCTACAGTGCAGTTTGACTGAATGGCACTCATGAGTGTACCACAGAAAATATAGCCATCAGGTCAACCAACAACAACAAAAAAATTTTTTTTTCCAGCATTGCATTCCAGTATAGCACTATGGCGTTTTTAACTAGCTTCATTAGCTGCTGCATTGCGAGGTATATGTATACACCTGCGGTGGAAAGTCCAGGGATCAGAAAGTGAGAGTACTGCCGTGTGTTTCTTTCACCCATGAACTCAGCCAGCTGATTTCACTAATTCCACCTGACTGAAGACTAGTGCTAATACTCAGGAGGAGTTTCACTTTCTGAACCTGGACTTTCCACCTGTGGTAAACACCACCCCCCCCCCCCCCAACCCCAACCCCAGAAAGAAAAAAACTTGCAAATAAAGCCTTTGCAGGACACCGGTGATTTTCAGAACCTTCTTTTTCCTTCCAGGTGCACGACAAGACCACGCAGCGGAAAGCCATACGGGACTTGCTGACGGTGTTCCAGTCCGCAACCCGGCTGGGAAGCAGGATCCAGAAAAAGGCGGAGAGGCGGAGGAGGCGGCGTCAGACCCCTGGGGGCAGGGTGCCCCAGCCGTGACCCCGGGCCGAGACCCCAACCCTGTGCTCACGTCATTCCCAAATCACTATTTATTTAACTTAACCTATTTATTCCACTCGGGACAGGCCTGAGCAACGACGAAACCTCATTTTGCAAAATGCAAAATTCTGTGTTAGAGCTCTGTGCTCTGTAAGTTCTGTATGGTCCATGACTTATTAAAAACTGCTCACAGTACCACGTATGCACACTCCTCCCTCTGTCTGTCTCCCGTGGATTCCATGTTGCTTTGTCGAATAATGTCCAAACACCAAGCTGTCAACTTATCAAGTAACTGGCTGCGCGAGGAAAGAGATTTAACAGGCAATGCTTCTCTTAATATGTCTCTCTAACATAAGCAGAATATGTCAGCAAGAGGGTCAACTGTACCACCAGGACAGTTAGCATTTTCACCTTACAATTTACAGCATCTGCAACACATCAGCATCCTCCATTGCATAAGACTGGCGACAGAGGACTGGAGACAGCCCTCTGCGCGCTTTCATACACACGCATTTTACATACAAAACACTCTTTATCGCTATCTCACACACACACACACACACACACACACACACACACGCATACATGTGCGCACACGCCCATCCATGAACACACGCACACAGGCATGCGCACACTCCTCGTGTTATAAAATCAACTGAGTGGAAATATCACACTTCTGAGCATCGCGATTTGTGTATTAGTCATTTTCCTCGGAGCCCAGCTACCCACGACTGAGTGCGACTCTCAAAACACGGCGGGTGGCCTCTTTCAGCTCGGTCCGACTGCCGCCAGCGCAGCCACCGCATGTGCCACGTGTCAGAGCAAACGCGATATTAATTGCTCAAATGCACGTCCGCTCACGCATCCCCACGTTCTGAAAGTAAAGCGCGCATCACGGGCTACGTGAGTGTTTTCCATCCGAGGGTTCGAGACGTTACGGAATGTCACAGGCAGAGCCAAACAGCCCGTGGGAAGACCTGCTAAAAGTGGGCGGAGTTAAAGACTAAAAACAAAGAACACGCCGCGGCGGGGACCTAATACACATTTCCTCATTGGTTACTCTTTATGTTGGTGGGAAACAGAAACGGCTGCTCCAGTTTCCCTGGGTGTCGGGTCTCCGCTGTCGCGGTTTTCGCACCCGGAGGCCAGGTATCCAGCGCAGGTGGGGGCTCAGTGGGCGTGCCCGGGCACCAAGCACAGAAATTCCATCAGGAGAATAAAACTGGGCAAAGGCTGTACACTGGACAGGGGCTCTCCAGCAAACAGTCACATGTTCCTTTGACGGTCAGACATGTCCTGATTGAGGACTGAGTCACTGATATGATACTGAAGGAAGGCTGGGGATGAGAATTCGAGGCGGGGTGGGGGGGTGTACAAGCTGTCTGATTTCTGAAGGCTGTGATATAAAAATAAATGAAGATGGGGCACAACTTGCCTCATCACATCAGGGGCAGAGGGGGCTTATGCTTGGCAGGGCTCCGCTGCACTCACAGTGTGAAATGTGAGCGCGAACCACTCACAGGCCAACTGTCACTGGGAGACATGACTGTCAATCACTCTGAAACTCCGCCTCGCTCAACTGCCGTTCCCCCTGTCAGGTGAAGCGCTGGCCACAGAAGCACAGAAGACTTCTGGCGGTCGAGGTGTCGTCAAGGTGACAGCAAGTAAGGAAGTAAGAGAAAAGGAGAAGGAGAATAAAAGAAATCCAGTAAATGAGCACGAAGAGAAAAAGGTGGAGGAAAAAAAAAAAGGAAGAGAAAAGGCTGATCATGTTACTGAGGCTCTGTTGGTGTGCCCCGTCTAAACAATCAAGTTTTTCCTGGAGCTGCAGGAAGACGGGGGCTTCATTCCTCCGCTAGGCTGGCCGCGTAATCCATCTGTTTTGGCCACTGGAGCCGAAGCTGAGGAGGAGAGGGGTGTGGCTACCGAGCGCCACTGAGCGCCGTCTACCTGGGGACGTGAAATCTCACCCAAAAAAAGAGCAGGTACGAGCGCAGAAGCCTCCACCCACACCGGCCCTTTTCTTAGGCTGAGATTGGACCCCTCTGGCTTACCTTTTCCGAGTCAGCTCACACAGAGGCTCCAAAGCTTCCAGCGAGTTGCTGGAAAGCAGCTAAGCTGCTTATCTTGCACTTGCAATGGAGTCAATTTACGCACTTTCCCCAAATCAGGAGCACTTAAACGTGTTGTGATCTGTTGCATAACTTCAGAATGTGGAGTGTAAACAGGGTGGAAAAACAAAGAAAGGTTTGTGCAGGAGCATGTATGGTTTATTTTTTATGGAAAGACCTGAACAAAGGGGATACCCTACTTACTCCCAGCCCATCAAAGGTTTTTGAGCGTGTGCATTTTTTGTTCTGATGTGAGTGTGAATGAGGTGAACCAGGAGATTCCTTGAATCAGACTCACTGTGGTCCACGGGATTCCACCCATTTTTGGTTTTGATTCGTTCAAGCAGTGGACAGGGTGCAGGACTCACTGCTCAAAGGCTGAGCGAGCCAGACGAAAGGCCCCACGCTCCAGCGCTCAGACTCACCTGCCGCACGCGGCTCGCGCGAGCCGGCGCTGTGATGGCGGTTCGCTGACTGTGCCCTGCACACGCACGGAATCTTCTAGAGCTGCAGCGGCTCTGCGGAACCTTCTGGAGTCTCCCCGGATCGCCGCATCTGCCAGACAAATTCAGAAGAAATCAAAGTCAGACTCAAAGCCAGTTTAAAAAAGAAAAGAAAAACATGGTTTATATTTTTACTACGCAAACCGGCCGCTGTAGCCCCCCACTGTTAGGACAGAGCAACCCCAAAGACAGACAGAGTGTGTCCAGCATAAAACTGCCCTTTAAATGAATGGCATAAGCCATATAAGACATATATATGTACAGCTGGAAAGTAATATGTAAGACATTTTTTTTACTGCCCATCGCGTACTAAAACGTATGTACTAGACAGTACGCAGTATGTTTACCAGACAGCACATATTTTGAGGATGCAGTAGAGGCCAGACGCTGATTCCGGCACGGCCCTGGGGGGTATTTCAGGAAGCAGGATTACAGAGTCAGCTGGATCGGTGCGCTGGGTAAAACCCGGGACGGCTCTTTACTTCACTCCGTGTTCCCGATTCGGGAGGGTGTCCGGGTTTTACTCAGCGCAGTCATCCAGCTGACTCAGAGATCCTGCTTGGCAAAACTGGGCCCTGGTGTCACGGCGGACTCAGGGAAAGGAGAAAGAGGAAGTGGCTGCGGGGAAACTTCCTGCGGAGAGACGCCAGGCTGCTCCCGCGGTGGGGCTTCCGCACGGCCCAGCCCAGCGGGAGGGGCGGGGCCGAGGCAGGGCGGATAGCGCGTGTCCTTATCGCCATGCCAACGGGCGCCGAGCGCAGCGGCGTGTCTCTCTCAGGATTCAAGCGTTACGCGCGTCACGAAGCGAGTCTTATCTGATGAAGGCCTGCGGAAGTGTCAAATTAGGAAATCCGCGGTGAAAACAGGAAGCGGGGGCGCTGGAATCAGACCTGGGTCGAATACGTATCTGTTTCAGATTCAGATACTTGTCTACGCTTTACTGATCTTGTCTGGTGTATTGGAACCAATGAAATACACTCAAAAAAGTGCAAATACCGCCTTCTGGTCATATTGGCTTCTGGTCATATTGGCTTCTGGTCATATTGGCAGGCTCAGTTTCACCAGGCAAGATCACCAAGTATTTGAATCCAAAACAATAATAAGTATTTGACCCAGGTCTGGTTGGAATCAATATTAACACTGCAACCGTGACTATAAACACTTACTACAGAAACCCAATTTTTTATAATAAATTATTTCAGCTTTCATCAGAGAAGACATTTGGGGATAATGCCATTTCCAAGGCAGTATGTTTTACAGAACTTCTACAGCACAAACAAATCACAGTGCCAACTTCAAATGAGCGTGAGTGCACGCATTCTTTAACACGGTTTCATCACTGGAGTGAAGCACTGGTTCTCCAGATTACTGCAGGAAGCAGCGCTTCTCAAACTCAGTCCCGGGGACCCCCGTGTACGCTCTTCATTCGTTACAGGCAATCTCTTCATCAATCAAGGCTGTTCAGCAAGTGTTCATGTTCTTTCATAATGTTTTTCCTTCAACTTATTAACACAATTGCAGGTTTGGCCTGTTATCATTTGCTGTATCTTTGACCTCTTCCTTATATACCAAGTAGTTACTTTCAGTGGCAAGGTGTCCACACTTTCAGCAACTAGGAGCCCATTAAGCCACCTCAGTCTTTAATTAGACCAGATAAAACATTTTTTTTTTTTTTAAACTTCTTAAGTACTCATTTTTAATATAGTACAGTAACCACAAGGTGAACATGGAACTTTCATTCTTCATGGTGTGCATAGCTATTTCTAACGTAATATGTCTGAGAAGCGTGAATAATCCCTCAAAACATGAAAAGCTTCTAATCACGAAAAAAGGAAAAGCTTGCTAAATGCATGAAAACTGGATGAAGGATAAAGTTAAAAGGCGAATTAAAAAAAAAAAAAAAAAAAATGAAAACCACCCAAAAGGCCGACCCAAGAAAGTGAACTTTTGGCCCTCTTCAGCCGTTAAACGGGAGCGGATGGCTCTGCCGCCACCCACCAGTCATGGAAAATCTGCAGAAATGTCTCCGGACCCACTCACTCGCTCACTCGCTCACTCAGGGTGAGCACAGAACTAGGCCACAAGGGATGCTACGCATGCAAATACTACTTTCCACCTCGAGACCCCCTTGCAAAGTGGGCCAGCATGTCGCTCTCCACCCACCGAGTCCCCATGCCCAGACAAAACGCACAGCCGTCTCACGGTGTGTTAGCATTGTCGCCGTAGCCTCCATAACACAGCCTCCGTCCATCTCCAATTAGCCTCTTACGCTGTGTCCAACAAGCCGACGAACGGGGACTTTGCTCTGCGTCGCCTACCGACCAATACGGTGCACAGTGGATACTTCAACATCACTTTGCACTTAAAATATCAGTCTTTGCATCTGTGGTTTTTGTTCTCTAGAGCGAGAATCTAGGACATCACCAAGACCCCAAATGTCACGACCTGAATAAGCCCTCGTGTCATGGCAACATGTCCCGCATCAGAATTTCCCCCCCCGAAAAATGGCTTTACAAGACAAGTTGTCACACACACTGATCGACAGTTTTGTCGGGAGGATTCCACGATAGTCATATATATAACACAATAACACGACACAGAGTGATCCTACAAAAGACAAACAGCTGTAAGCCTGCCAGGGGAACAGCAAGACCGGAGGCTGTTGGAGGATGAAGGCTCTCATATTTCCTGTAGGGCTACTGCGCTGAGACAACTTTTTTTCTTTTTTTTTTCTTCCAGTGTGGTGCACTCGTAGCACAGAGGGAAGGAAAAGGGAGGTGCGCAGGTGTGACATCACGAGGAGGAAACGCAGGTGATCAGGAACGGTATAAGTAGAGGGCGAATGGAATGCATGGGCCTCATCCAGGGAAGGACGGGCTCGGCGCTCACAAGTCAGCCGGCATGTTGCGACACCTCAGGGGCGTGTGCCTCCTGGTCCTCTGGCTGGCCGCCGGGGGCAGGGCGCTCCAGATCACCGCGCAGCGGGAGGGATGCCAGGCGCCGGAGTCCGCCGGCAAACCTCCGTGCCCGGCCATGAGGAAGTGGATGAGCCTGGTGAGCAACGTGGATCAGGGCATTGTGAGTATTGCCGCTCCGGCTGGGGCTCAGACACGACTGGCTTCGCTGCAGCTCACAGCTAAAACCCATCTGCATTTCCACGGGGAAAGGGATTTTGGTGTTGCAGTTTGTGATTTTGCTTAACTCTGATAAACAATTACAATGATTGTGGCATAGCTGCAGGCTCCTAGTAGGACAGAGGAACCTTGGTCTTTAAGAGCATAAAGCAATCGCTGTGTTGTGGTGTCTTAATCGTGTTGTTCGGCAACTGCAGCACATCCTTAAAACCACAACATGATTGTTCATTGCCGGCTTGTTCGCGGCGCAAACTTTTTATTTACTGTTTTTAGAAGACGTCTGACAATGAAACCATTCTTGAGGGGCCGCATGTCTTGGGCAAAATCAAAGTAAGTCTTGCATCTCCATTTTACTCGCTGAGCTGTGGCACTCGGGCGAAAGGGCAGGGCAGGGGGTCAGGCTCAAACCTGGTCTCCCCAGATCACTGGTTCAACTGAAAGCCCGTCTGTGTAAAAGTGGGTCAGCAGCAGCGTTGACTTGCACACTGTATAGTGCAGAGTGCACTGCTCAGCGTGCGCTTTAGAGGACTGTAAATAAAGCCAGGGTAAAGGTTGCTGCTAGAGTGCCGCCAGCCAATTATGTCATCAGTAGGGCCTCACGTGGTTATCAGACCCCACAGAGGCAATGCAGGAACTTCGCTGATATTGTGAATATAGCAGCGACTATTCAGTCTAGTAAGAATTCAGTGACACAATTGAACATGCAATATATGTGCCATATAACATTTATAATGTTGTCATACATCATACGTATGGTAAACAAGTATCGTCACAGGCCTTCTTCAAGTTAACAATGGATTGGGCGCCTCTGACTCCTGAGTGACCCCATTTCCTTCCTGCCAAAGGGGACGCCAGAATACGGCTGCATCCTGAAGCAAATATTTGAGTTCTACGCTAAAGTCCTGGCGGTGGGACAGAGGAAAGGAGGAAACTACACCGATCTGAGCCACTTACTCGGGCGTCTAAAGAGGTGCCTGCTCAAGGTGAGGACCCCGGGGGGGGGGGGGGGGCTATCATGGCTACTGCTGCGCGCTCGTCACTCTCACTGCTCTGACTGTTTAATGAAGAATATCAATTGCACCTCTGTGGGCAACAGTAGCCAAGCGATTATGCAGGGTTGAAGTCCAATGCAATGAAATGTCACATTGGTCCTGTACATGAGATGAGAGATGACTTGGGAATATAAAGATAAAGCAGATTAAAGCAATCAGGCGAAAAATCATTATAATCATAATAATTTATGATTTTAAAAATCATGACAATTTATGCCTACTTAGTATAAGCAGGTTTAATACTTTCATTAAGTACGTTTCATTAAGGTTGTAATTTTATGTGCACAGGACATGAAATACTTCCTGATATCAAATAAAAATGAAACAATGATGAAAAAATACATTCATCGTCAATATTTCTCTTTCACAAGGTTCACTGTCCTGGGTTGTGCAAAAAAATCAACAGACAAGCCAAGAAGCAAACTGTGGAGGTAAATGAAACCAAAAACGCATCAAGAGGAGCTTCAGTCATTCTTGTTATGCTGCAACATGCTTCATGTGATCCTACTGCTCTCATGCACTTTTCCCAGCTAGTTAAGTAACGGAAAACGTATCGCATTCTGCAGTAAGGAATGCCTGAGCTGTATGGTTAAAACACTTAGGAGAACCATAGAACCCTCAAGACTGCCACAGTGCCTGTGAATCAGTTTGCTCTTAACTAGGGTTTTTTGGAATGTTTTTTTCAGAATTCTAGATCAGTGTTCTAGAACTCCATTGCTTACAATTACCAGTAGTGATTTCATTTAAGAACATTCTAGTCACAATTGTGTGATCCTGAAGGGTTAACAGCCAGGGAACTTCTCTTACAGGTGGACAATGTGAGCGACCTCAGCCCCAGACAACTGGCCATGTTTCAGATTCAAAAGCTTCAGGGAGCAAAGAGACGAGTAAGTCCCGTACACAGCCAGGCCTGCGCGCCGCTTGCTTCTGAACTGCGCTCTCTCTCCGGCTGGTCCCAAATCGCTTCCTCCTCATGCAAAAAAAAAAAAAAAAAAACAAAAGCGGGAATACTGGAAGTGACACAGACCCACTGCCAGCACTTGCAGCACTTGATACCGCGATTCCGCGCTGTTGCCGCTGGTTACAACCAGTCTTGTTAAGCCCTTCTTAACTGCCAGGTCCATCCGCGTTACGGGCGGGAAGCGTCACGATTGGCGAGCGAGCACCTGCTGCTTTCAGAGAGGCGCTGAGCGGCGCACAGTCTTCCAGCTCTCACCCTGTCTCTCCCTCTCCTCTCGCACCAGCTGGCTAAGGACGTGGGGACTCTGGAGAAGGCCATCGTGGAGCTCAAAGGCCTCCAGTTCTATGACAGCAACACGGAGGTGAGAGTGGGCACGTGCCCCACGAAGGCACCGTAAGGGAAAGGGAACACGGTACTCTGCTCGGGTCAGCAAGCGCTTAAATCTTTTCCTATCTAAAAAAAAAAAAAAAAAAAGCTTAAGAGAGGAAAATGTTAACCTCGTCAAACATGCTGCAGTACTCGCAAGATGCATATTGCCGAAACCAGTGAAAAAAAAAATCACAGTTTCAGTTCTGGGTCAAAGTTTTCATTTCATGACATGATGAAGGTCGCATATTTGTAATTACAATTATTGTTGCCATTTATCTATTATGAAACATTCTATGGTATATGCTAAGTTTGTACTATTTTTACATTGAAAAATATTTATGTGTAATGAACAATCTTTGCCAGACACAAAGTTCCAATGTTCGGTCACTTGTGAATTTTTTATTTCATGGTATTTTGTTAAATTCTTTTTAATAATAATGTCATTTTATACGGTATTTCATATTTGTGTTTTGATATCTCTGGGTTTTCCATAAATTCTAACTGTGGTGAATGTATTTCTTGGACTCATACATGCTATGATGGCTCATCAGTTTGCCTTCTGAATGTAAGAAATTCCTCTTAAACTTCAACTGATATTTATCATATGCTGTTGTACTATAGAGTCAATAAGATTTTATTGAAGGCCAGAGGTAATGTACTTTCAGTGAAAGACAGAATATCTGCGGGCAGAAATGATTATATGCTAATAAGAATTTTCTACATCACTGAAAAAATATTTTTCCACAAGATACTGAATGTATATTAATGAGCACAATGTCTGTATTACTGTGTGATGAACTCAGGACTGTCTTTGTCAGCTTTACATGAAGAAATAAAGCTTGCCTTTGTATTTATTTTCTGAGCTTTTACCTACTTACTGCACTTTACTTCGGCTCAAATATAAGTGTGGCACTCCGCCAGGCTAACAGCAAGCCTGTCGCTATGGGAATAAAACACCTATTGATCTCCAGGCAGCATGATAATCTTCCACTGGGTTCCATAAAGTTGACAGATGCTAATAACACCACTGAGATAGCAGGGGAGTAAAACGTGCAGCCGACAGTACACCCTCACACCTTCAGCCATTCCGGTCAGCGTGACTGTGTGTCGTTGGCCTGTATTTCTATTGACCCAGCACTATACAGTCTCTCAGATTCCTCCCAGTTGTAATGGCTGCTCGTTGTGTCCAATCAGGATCCAGTAACAAGAACAAGGCCTGCACATGAACAAAGACTTCTGCACAAAGCTGGAAGACCTGGAACTGCACCAGTTTACACAGCAACTTTTTTCAGTTGCTCAGTTCAATATGGGAGAGTGGGTGGCACATTGCAACACATTGCAAATGTTGGCAAGCTGCTGCAAAATAAAAATAATTGTGTCAAGCTTTGAACTGTTGTTCTTAGGTCTCCTGCAGTCCACCCAACAAGGATGATATTTGGTTTCGGAAATCCGTAATCGACGCCTGCACAGACTAAACCGCGCCTTAGCACACACCAGAGAAAGCGATCGCATGTCAGGGGAACTGCACTGAACTGCACACACGTGCCCGTTTCAACAATAACAGCCTGGAACAAAAGCTTGTTAACACTCCACCTTATCACAGTCAGGGTGTCTCCTAACTGCATAAAATCAGATAATCAAATCACACACTGTGACTCTACAACTGCGAGTTAGTTTCAGTGTTAGCCAATAGTTATATAGCGCCAATCCCTTATGTTGGCCTGGGTGGCTCTTCAATCTCTATAAAAGCGCTCAGCCAGTTTAGCTTAACACTTTAAAGCACATCATAAACAACACTGTTCATGCCCAGTCCACCTCTTGCTTCTGACTGGAAAGTGGTCAGATACCATTACACAACAGTGGTGAGTTGGCTGTACCCCAGAGTGGGAGTGGCCATCAGCAGAGCTTGGTAAATTCCCAGATCAGCTGTAACGAGGGCGGCTGGCCGGACGCGTGTTTTTTGGGGGAATTACCAGCAGCGGCACGGCATTGTTCAGTGTTCATAAAGCTTTAAGCGGAGCGCTATTGTCCCGACGCGTGATTTAATGCTGGCCCACCCGGCCGAGCTCTCACGCAGGTTTACGGGAACTATCGGGGAAATCAGACTTCATTCAATACTGTGCTCAAGACACTGTCAAGGACAATAAAGAAAAACTGAATTCAATGCTCGGGCAAAACCCAGAGAGGAGCGCAGTCGGGCAGTGAGCCTATATGGTTGCCTGGTGCCGGGTGTAGCACAAACAATCCAAAGAGGTTAGCGGGATTCATTTTAACAGTCCGGTCTGCTTAGGCTCACGCAAGGCAATGCAACCTCACACAGGGTTTCCTTTGCCGTTCAAAGATGAATACCTGTGTATGAAACTCAGGTGGTGATAATGGCAACTGAAATTTTCACAGTCGTCATTTGTTTCGGTGACACAACGCAGAATATTGAGATTTCTCACGGACCTCGATAAAGTCTCTGTGATGAAGACGGTCTGCCAGACTGCCAGAGTGGAGCTGGATCTGTTCGCGGTTCAAACTGATTGCTCCTGGGTGCGATTCACAGAGTGGGAGGGCACTTTGTCTGACCCAGTGCAGAGGTCACGGGTCACCAGGGCGACACAAGCGGCCCGGCAGCAGCGGACCTGGCGGGGCGAGCTAAAGTCCCCCAGGGTCTGTTTTTGGCTCCTGGAGACACTGCTGTAGAAGGGTTCAGAGGTCAGCTGCTTTCGGACCCTCGGGAGCCCGGAGGAACACGCTCAGATCAGGCGATAAGGTGGAATAATGTGACATAAGCGCTCACTCACCCCAGTCAGGCAAGCAACCACAGCCAACTACAAAGAGCCGGGCTAAAAATACCTTTAAAAAAGAAACCCAGATGATGACACTTGAAACTCCCCATTACATAACTTGGTTAGCACCTTTTCATACATGAATCCCTGTATTTCAGGTGACCATAACATTTGGGACAAATGGTTTCACGGGTGTTTCTGATAAGCAGGTGTGTTCAGTTACTAAAAAAATACCCTAAAAGCTTAAATTTAACCGCATGTGAAGTGTTTGATTACAAATCTAAAGTTGTGGAAAACAGAGCCAAATCAAGAAAAAAATGTCTTTGTCCCAAACAACACGTGATATTTTTACACTCAGAGGTTCAAACAGCTCAGTGTAATGCACGCTGCTTGGTTCAGGATACCTCTGTTACTAAGAATTGTTGACAGCAGAAAAAACATTCTGTACTGAGTACCTTGCTGGTGTGGTATGTGGGTTACCATGGCAAGACTGCACTGCACCAGTTCACCTAAGACACACACCACCAGCTTGGATTTCAGCCAATCAGAGGACTGCGCGACAGCTGTTTCACGGCCGTGTGCCCGCTGGACATCGCATCCCGCGCCCAAACCAGCGCGCCAGGCAAACAGCCTGACCAAATGCAAGCGGATGCTCGTAAGGGGTCTCTGGAGCGGCTTCACAGAGAAGTGCTGTGTGTCAACAGTAAATGCGCTTTGCGCCTCCACTCTGACATTGCCAATGCTGCCGATTATGAACGATAAGGCCACAGAACTTTGGCTAACTTCACCTGTGCCAACGTCCCGGCCGTCAGAGGTCAGAACGTAGAAGTGCTGCCGTGCGTTTCTTCCGCCCGTGAACTCAGCCCAGCTGATTTCACTAATAAGTTCTACCTCTGGACAGAAGAACAGTGTCAATTAGCACATCCAGGTGACTGGAAAAAAAAAAAAACACACTGGGGAGGAGTTGTATTTTCTGAACCTGCATTTTCCACCTCTGCTGGGTAATCGCACAGTGGAGACGTTAAATACCTGTCTTCACTCTCCGCCTGCGTCCAGGAAGAGTGAAGATCGAGCCAAAAGGAAGACTCCTTGTTGCTTTTTTTATTAAAAAGCGGAAAGGCCCAGTCACGGCAGCAGCCGGGTCTCTGATTGGCTCCTGCGTGCCTTGTGCTCGCACAGGCGGTGGTCTGGCCGAGGCTGTTGGGTTTCCTTGCATCGCGCTGCTCAGAAAGCCCCTTCCCCCCCTTCCCCGTCACTTCGAGTAAACGTTCACCGCGGGTTTCCATAAGCAGAGCCTGCGCGCAGCTGCTGCCGCGCCACACCGCAGCCTGCGACACGGGGAGAGGGGGGGGATGGGTGAGCGGGTGGGGGGTGTGGGTGAGCGGGTGGGGGGGTGTGGGTGAGCGGCAGAGAGCGGCGGCTCTGTGGCATTCCAATGAACTCCGTCGGACAGGAAACTCCGCGAGCTCTCGGGGGGGGGGGGGGGGGGGGGGGGCGGAGCGGGAGGAGAACCGCTGTTAACGGGACGCCGCGGCGTGGGACCGGCGGGGCGGGGCTCTCTCCGTCGCTGCGCAGTACCCGACACCCTCACTGCGCAGCGCGGCGCAGACGCCACCGTGCAGCAGATCGCAGGCGTGCGCTCCCTTCAGCCCGCGCTCGAATGAACACGCTCTCCCCCGTGTGCAGCAAGCACGTCTCCATCTGGGCCACGCTTCCCCAAAAACCAGTTCTGCGGTCCGGTTTAGGCTTGCACAGACACCCCGGGGCGCCAGCGCACGCAGGAATACTCAATCACTGCTTTCAGCCTGCTCCTCCTTACGTTGCGCAATTAACAAGAAAACTATTTATTTGCAGAATAATAAGTGAACTACTTTATTACTGGCGTTATTTTTCATTCCATCACTATCTTGCGTGGCATTTTTTTCTATATACAGATTATTATAACTCTCTCCATTCGGGAAGTACTGATGATGTGTCTAATTTGTGAAGATTTAAAAGCTCATGAAACAGCACAGAATTTAATATATGTTGCACTCAAAACTGGTGCGGGTATTGGATAGCTAAGTTGTTCAAATGAATAGGGGGTATGATTTGGAAATATAGTAGATATGTAGGACTGAGCAATCATGTGGATTTGTATGTTTTGATGTAAGTCTAGTAATGTTTGGTTTGTATGGATGTTTTGTATTTATGTTAGGATGTTTTGTATGTGATAAATGTATAAGATGTCAGGTTGTGTGTTTATAACGAAACAAAAAACAAAAAAAACTAGTGCAGTGTACGTACGCGATGGCAATTGTCAGAATAATGAACTGGCAAGTAAGCCCAAGCCTTCTCTTAAGCCTGCTCTTTATTCCCGCATAAACGGGAAACAATCATTTACATGTTTTCATTTGAAGTGAAAAACGTGGATGCTCTGGTCTCGGAGTCGGCGCTGCTGTGCGCAGCAGGCAGGTGAGAGACAGCAAGTGAAAATGAAAGGATCTGGGCTGTCGTTCCGCCGGGCCCGGACCACACCAAAGAGCGGCGACTCGGGACACGCCGGGCCCCGGCGTTCCCACAGACAGAGATGGTGAGAAAGATACTTCTGCAATGCCTCCACCTGCAGCTGCCTTTTTACTGTAAGTGCGCGATGGATAGACTCGACCACAAACCAGCCCGGTCTGTCAAACTCCAGGCTGCGTCTGAGCGCTAGAACCCTGGCCTGTGCTCTTCAGCTCACAGGGCGTTCAGCCGCACGCTGAACACTGTTCTAGCAGTCGTCGCCCAAGCTCGCGCGTTGGGGGTTTCGCACTTTGCTTTCAAACCCCTCTTTATCGTCACGGACACGGTACCAGTCCAGCCCTTATACCTGTCGGGCGTTGGGATCGTGAGACACACGCTCAGGCAGTGTCGTGGCCTATGGAGCAGCCCACACAGACACGCATCAGCCTGCCCAGTTCTCCCATCGCCAGCATGCTAAATAAAGACAAGGTAAAAACAAGGTAAAAGGGAAACTTTGATGCTGGTCTTCCTGCTGGCTCCCCAGGCTAGAGCTGATTATAGCTAGCCTCATTTGTGCCGGTGAGTCAAATCTCTCTCTCATTAACTTTCCATTAAGATGGAGAGAAACAAGGTACCCTTTTTTTGTTTTGTCACACTTTTAACTGACAAAAAGCCCACCCGAAATTCTCTCAAAATTAGCCAAAGGGATGCGCCTCAGCACAATTATTGAACACCGTGTCACAATGTGAAAACGTTGCACAACGGGAAGAAGTGTTTCATATAAAGAAAGGAGCAGAGAGAGAGTGACTGTGACTGAAACGTAGGAGACAAGCAGTTTGGAAAGAGTGTGACCTGCTGTGTGGGCAGATGTGATCCTGCTGATTGTGTGTTTCGACTAAACCCAAAACACCACAACTGCCACGAGTTTAAAATGACTTCTTTAACCTTCCAACGCTGAGATGTTCACACGGGCCTTTCTGAAGCCAATTCTTATACAACCGACACCATGCGGCCACTTAATCAGTTCCGTCATTCAGTTTCCACAGGGGTATCCAGTCTAACCCCAAAATGGCTTCTTTGGGTACATGGGCTCCCCATGGCCTAAGACCAAGACGTAGTGCTGGACTACAACAGAAACCTACACGCACCGGTGCTTCACAAATGGGACTGAACACTCCTGGTTTGGAGACTTCAACACTGCACTGACATGCTATTGGTACTAAACTGTATAACTTCTTGTGTTGGTCTGACTGCTCAGCGTTGCTATCTGCAATTACAGGGCCTGAAGAGATGCCTTGGAGATGAGGTGTAGCCCGAGCAACCGGGTATTGGGACGATGAGGGCAGGAAGGCAAGAGTCCAGTGTTATCAGACATTCCCGTATTTGTGTGATGTCATATCAAGTTCACACAGATCAAGCAGAGTGCCACTCCCTCTAAAGACACTCCATGTCAATAAAGACTCTTATCTTATTTGAAGACCATCTTAGGGCATAAAGCCTTATGTGTTATTGGATGTTTCCACACTCTTCAACACAATTCACTGTAAAAGCCAAGCATGTGCAGACACTTTTCCCTTTTACAAAGCTCTGGAGTTAGAATAACATTATGGAGATCAGCGTGATCTGCCAAAATGAGACGCCTTCACTAAGTAAACTTTACCTGCTTGCATATTTGCAAACAAAGTAATAGAGCGGTCATGCCATGAATTCTTCTGGAGATTTTCCCTGAACTTTCCAGAACAACTATGAAATTATTTATTTTTTTAAGAGTATAAAAGATTGTTCATCTGTGAATAGCCTTGGCTACATACGCACCACACAGGGTAGATTGTGGGTGTGTTTGGCAGAGGCACTCTCCTCCCCACCCCCTCATCTAAAAAGGGGAGAAGAGACACGAAGGAACATCTCCTCCAACTTCCTCTGGCCCCGACGTGTCATTTCCTGTGCAGCGTCTGCAGCTGCAACACAGCAAACATTGTGCGAAACTTGGTGTGCATACGTGGGTGTATTGTAAATTGTGAGTTTTCTGTGAGCTGCACACTGACACAGACAAAATATATTACAAAATGTATAAAAAATATATGATATATATATTAATATAATATATATAATATAAATAATAATATCAAAATAAATAATGAATAAAATGGTGAAAATGTATTTAGTTTGAGTGCATTTTCAGTTGTATATAAGAAACTGCAATATACCCCAAGCTATTTGAGCACAAAAATGGTAATTCAATAAAATACTTAGGGTATTATTTTATTCAATTTACATCAAAAAAATATGAAATTTAAGAACAATTGAAGTTAATCAGGATCAAAATATCTGCTAAACATTCTTTGGTTCTTGCCTGTTAACCTGAAGCTGCACCCCTACAGGACAATAGGTCAGAATCACTGACTTTACTGCGAACATTTTTTCTGGTGCTCTGGTAAATTAAAAAAAAAAACAACCATAGTGAAAACGTTTCTCTGAGAAATGCTGACGGTTCAGGTGAATCACTGTGGGGAGCCCAAACCACACTCTATGAGTAAACTCACACACACACACACACACACACACTCACCAGTGCCCAGTCCTATTTCTGTAAATTCCCAACAGAAAAAAAAAAACAGCTGTCACTGCTATTTTTAAAAAAAAAGAAAAGCATTGCACTTGTATGCATTATCACACATCCCTTCCAAACGAGGCTTGGGCATTCATGGCCTTTGGCTGCCTCTCAATGCTCTTTCATGCTGGGCAGCCTCACAGCGGGTCACAACTCAACCACAGCGCCTTTCCTTCAGACAACATGATTCAATGTGAGAGAGAAAGGGGAGAGAGCCCAAGACGTCGTTCACTGCTGTGATACAAAAATAACAAGATTAAAAGATACCTGGCATGTGACTTCACCTCCTCCGTGCCCTATTGGTTCTCGTCATTTCCGGTATTAACCCTTGATTAAAAAAGGAACCATTCATTTATTTTTCCGTGATAGTAGTACAGACCAACTATAGCTGAAATCCATCTTAAATTCAAACAGTTTAAAAAAATAAAAAAAAATTCTGTCAATTCTTCACAAGTTTTCACAAGTCAATCAAGTGTTTCACGGCAGAGACATCAGAGACAAGGAGTTCACAAGGAAGGAAGGGAGGATGAGGCCGGGGAAGAGCCGAAATGGCCGCATACGACATCTTTCCAGACACAAACATCATATTGACACACTGATTTGCACAGATGACAGAGGACAAGTTCTCACACACGTGGCTAGAATTGATTTTGAAATCGCAAAGATGATAACAAGTCACCAAGAGCATAAATGCTGAAGTAAGTGCACTCTAACAAACACGAGCCAAGTGTTTATCACCTCTGTCATTATGACTGATTTATTCATTCAGGAGCAGTATATTTTAAAGGAAGGCAGTATTGTGCTGTGGGCGCTTGCTTAATGGTCTCGGGATATTAAAAACGTTTTTTTAAATCTTTGGGTGAAATCTTCACTTAAGAATGTAAATCATCCCTTAGTACAGGGAGTCTAGTTCATTGGCCACTGTTGGGTTTTCTTCTGGCTTTAAGTGGCTTTTACTGGGCCTTTAAGCTGCTGGCCATATTGCACTGTACTTGGGCCTAGTCAGTGGTTCAGTAGCCTCGATGCCGTCAGATTAACTCTGCATGTGTGTCTGAAACTAAAGTCTCCATGGAAACAGCTCATCTCTGCTCCATCCAGTCCTGTTAAAGTCAGAGCAAAATCCGTCCCCTCAGGGGTTGTGTAACTCAGAGCTGGGGGAGGTGGGCGGGTATTTTGATTAACAAGACTTACAGTCAACCGTCAGGTCAACCACAAGCAGAACAGAGATGAAGAGATTATAGCTGACTAAAATCAAACTGCGGGTATTTCCAATGACCATATACAGGACATTACCGCACTGACCCCAAGGGTCGGAGTGTAAAGCAAGCAAACGTCAAAGCTGCGCTGCAGCGACACACGCACCTCGTGAAGGCCCTGATTGGTCGAGAGTCCTGATTCTCTCCCGCTCCGTTTTCGCTTAGATAGAGAAAATCCCGCTCTTGCGTGTGAGCTGGTCCAAATTCAACCCACGCATGGAGCGGAAAGCCAACTGTCCAAAAGTACCTGTCCAAAGACTGTCCAAAAGTACCTGCCTGCAGAAGGCCTTTTTTGGACCACTTTATAGCATTATTTGAAGTGCTGGTGCACCACTCTGCACAATATAACCAAGCAAACTCATGTGTAATTTTAGACTGACAATAGGTCATTCATATATCATCACACAGAGATAATCCATGTGCATTAATTAATTCAAACTTTGTTTATCCAGGACTGTATAAGATGGGCTGTGGGTCAAATGAATGTAAAACATGTATAGAGCATACTGGAATATGAAAAATATTACTTGCAGCAATTAACAGTCAATGATATCATTATATTTTCCCCTTCATGGTAAAATGAACGCAGGTACAAGCATTTTAGTTGTAGGCCACAAAGATGACATCGCAAGGACCAAGTCGACATGCTGAGTAAAAACTTGACACATTCTCAGAAAAACGGTATGAAACAGTGTCTACAAAAGTACAAACACGAGTCACTGGGGTGGCACCCTCTAGGTACATAAAATTGTGCCCCTAGTCAGCAACACATAATTCATTTGCACCTTTTTTTGCTGGTAAAATGTACTTATTAGTACCCAAATAGAACTTTACTGTACTTTCAGGGTACGTTTGGAAAAGTTGTTCCCTAAAGAACAAAACATACCCCCACTTTACCTTTATTCTCAGAGTGTATGCTATAACTTATGACTGTTATGAGACTACACCGCCACCCTGAGGACACTTTACATCGCCACTATGTGGGAAAACAGAATTTTCTGCTGGGGCTAAGCTATATCCCCTCTGCCTGGCCAAGACTGCCCTCTAGTGTTAACAGAGCCGCTGTACAGAACAGACAGCAGAGCAAACTGGTGCTGAGCTGCACAGGTCTGCATTTATAAAAACATTTCTGCTTGATCTGTTGAGTTAATTTATCCCCACCTGCAAAGCCATGGCATAGACAAGGGGCTAAACTAAAGCAAAATATCCCACCTCTGCCAAATACTTATTACATTGTATTACATTTATTTACCAGATACTCTTATCCAAAGCCACTTACAATGCCAGATTAGCAGAAGTGCACTCACCTGATTAAGACAAAAAATAGACCAGGTAAACCAGTGACTAAAGACTCACCATCACTAAAGGACTAGTGCAAGTTAACTATGCTAAGCACCAGCCATAGCGCGAAATCTTTAGACCCTAGTAAAGTCCCTGTAGATTAAGCAAGAAACCTCATTCACTAAATCTTTTCTACCATTATTATTATTTTTTTTTTTTACAACGTATTTCCCTGAAAAAATCTTCAGGAATCGACAGGCGGGTCTTCGAATTTTACTACCATCTAAAAAGTTTAGCCACCATCTGGGACAGTCGCCCCAAGGCTTCTGGAAGCCTCTATGCATGGCCCCATTGTGAGAGAATTAATATGAGCCTTTCTCACAGGTCTGTTAAAAAGTCCATAAGTTCTAAACTTTGAGAAATGTCTCCAGAGGGACTGCTGCCTATGAGCAATAGAGACATGCATCTCTGCAAACTCTTTCGGGTCAAATTCTTCTGTTTCCAGGTCTTTTCTTTAACAACTACCACAAAAAAAAAAAAAAAAAAACTGATTTCAAGGCAATCAATGTAGTTTTGTACATTCAGAATGATCATCAGAGCCTGAAATATCAGAGTCTGTTTTTCCCAAATTAGCCAGCAGATAGCAGCATTTGCTCTACGCCGGGTGATGCTATTTTCTTAAGCTGTACCGTCGTTCACACAGAATACAATACACTCATAATAATACAATACAAAATGTTCCTACATTCTCTACTGCACACATCTATACACAGAAAAAAACAATCCCAGAAATTAGAACTGAAAAAGATTACTGCTAATGGCATAATTACAACTAACTGCAACTAACTACAGCCAAGTTTTTAATTACACACCAATCACTTGCCAACAGCACCTGGTGAAAAAAAATATTATCTCAATGCCACCCAACTGCATAAATATGAAAAATGTGAAAATATGATGAATACTTCACCACCATCACCAGGTTTCCGCACAGCATCACCACGCAAACCCAGCCCTCACACAAAGGCTGGGTACCAGTGTTTACCATTCTGCTTACCTGTACTGGAGCTGCCCAAAGAGCCCAGAAAAATTCAGGAAAAAAAACAGAAACAAATAAAAAGTAACAGGTAATATTACAACCAGCTACAAACTAGCAAAGAAGAAAAAACTAGATAACTACTCTAATATATAAAACACACACACACACACACTCAGGCACACACACACACACACAGCACGCACGCACACACAGATCAAGACCACCATTAACACAGACAGACACTTACTGTATTAGCACACAAGTACGCAAACATGTATACGCATACTATACACGGTGATGAATACAGTGCTGCAGAAACAAACACGCACACACACTCTCACACACACACACACACACACACACACACACACACACACACACACACACACACACACACACACACGCGCGCGCGCGCGCATGCACACACACACACCACCCTCCTGCCAGCCTAGCGCGCACACGCATAATTCATACACTGGTTTGCACTAAATGATGGAGGTCTAGGTTCAGTGCCGTTCTTACCTGACCTCACACTAGCCTGTTTACTTCCCTTTGCGGTCCCCTCTGCGCCGTTTGCTAACTGCACTTACAGTAATGCAGCCTCGCTGACTCACCGCCCTCTCCCACATTCACCATCACGCTGCAGAAGCAGGGTGCGAGAAAAACAAGGGCAGCAGCGACCTGCAGCACGTTGCTCAGCCCTCTTCCACACAGCGGCTGCGCCTCACAGAGAACATCGCCCCAACAGCGGCTGCGCCTCACAGAGAACATCGCCCCAAAAACATCGCCACTGGGCGACCCCAGAAATCTAGTGTTGCAAAAATCAATTATTCCTCGTTTTAATTGCCATAAACTCAAAAGCCTCATCTAGTTTCCCCAAATTAATACAACACATTCAATTCTCCATGGTAACAGTGAGGTCACGTTTGAATACGTTGTTTTTGCATTGTTTATTTTTTGACATTTCACCGCGGGTTCTCTTCAGCGCTGACTTACTCAGGCCGAAAGGGGGAAAGTGAAAACATCTGTGAAGTTCGTTTTAGGCGGGTGAGACGCAGGAAGTGGTGCTTTCACAGCACGGTAAGCCCCTCCCCTCAGGACGCGGGCCCTGGGACAGAATCCTCCTCTGTCCATCGAAGGGCCCGTGAGAGAGAGAGAGAGAGAGCAGCGCGTCTCCTCTGAAGCGCCCCCTGCCCTCAGGTCCCGTGAATGCGGGTTTTCTCCACCACCAGCTTCAAACAGAGTGACTGCAAGCATCAAATTACCCAGCATTCCCAGGTGGAAGAAGGTGAAAAGGAATGGGAGGAATGTGGTAATGAAAGGCCCCACATGGCTAATGGCAGCCAGTGCCGCTATCAGCGTAACGGCACAGACCGCAGCGCCTTGATGTGCAGTAATCCGCGCTGCTGCATTGAGTGAGCATAACAGCGCAGTGAGTCACACGCAGACGGCCCCAGACTTGTGCGCCCAGAAGGACTCATTTCCCTGTCATGGCGAATGCGGCCAAGCCAGAATCTACACCCCTCCCCCTCCCCTTTGCCCCCCTCCTTCCCCGTCTCAACAATGGCTAAATTGAAGCTTTGGTGGCCGCCGTCGACGAGGCGGCTGAGCTTCGCCTCTCTCACTGTCGAGCTGTCAGGGGTGACGGCTTTAGGCTCTGTGATCATCGCCATGGCAACCCTTCACCACCGCAGACGGATGCACAGGCAACAGAAAACAGACAGTACAACGAGAAGCAGACAGACAGAAAGTCAAATAATGACTGCGGACCTGAGCGCCTATAGGAAACCAAAGCCGTGTTTACGGAAACACAGTGCGTCACCGCCAGGTTAGAGAAGCTGAACGTCTCAAAGGGGGTTAGGAGGCGGAAGCTTCCTGGTTGGCTCCTGAGCGGGCCTCAGCAGCACGGCTGCAGTTCCGCTTCCTCCTCACTCAAATCCGCACACGCCGCAAGGTGCTGTTAGCGACCTTTGACCCCTCAGCTCAGCCTAGCAGCAAGGCCAGAGGCATGTCAATAAATGGCCTAGTAGGAGACAGCTAGCTCAGTTCACTCAGCTTTGGCTCCCAGTCCTGGTGTGGTCACTGCTCTAGCCTACGGAAGTGAAGCCTGAGCGGTCCACAGTGAGAGAGGCTCGCGGCGCTAGCGCGCAGGCGCAGAACCTCACATTCACCACGCGGCGTCGTGCGGTAGGAAAGAACGCTGTTTACATTAAGCCAACCGCAAGTGAAGCTGCTCTAAGCAGTGTCAACAGTTCAGGCAGCAGCCGCCTGCTGACGCCGCGCTGTTCACGGAAAAGACCGCTCGGCCACGTTTTTCCGCTCGCTGCCGCTCGTCCCGCTCGGCGGCGCGGCTCCCAGAATGGCGAGCAGGAGGAGGGGGGCCCCCTCACGCGCAGGCTGACTGAGCTGCCCTGGTGGGACTGGAGGGGGGTCTCTGGTGCTCGGCTAGACAGGAATGCCCCGCTGATGGGCTCGTTTAGACAGGGCTTCAGCACCTCTCCCCCGACGGCTCGCCGCGTGTCAGCAACACGGACACCGGAGCTTTCACCAGCGCGTGAGCTGCTGTGTGCGCGGCGAACACAAACTGCGTCCACGCACGCACATCCTCAGCCACAGCATAACCCTCTAAGGCGTGAGATCACAAATATGTGATTAGAATGTTCCTAACTGAACGTTCTAATGCTGATGTCACAATCGCTACTGGTAACTGAAAGCAGCAGAGTTCTAGAACACTGACTTAATTTGTTCCAGAAAACCTACTCTTCAAAGGGTTAAATGGATGCACATGCCCTCCCCTAGACCTGCGTGCTCATGCTCGTGTGTGCTCACGCACGCCTCTTCTCCACACGGGTCGTCATGTCTGAGCAGAGACGCGACGGAGGGGCTGCCTGGACGGCGGCGTCTAGATAGATAGATAGATAGATAGATAGAAACTTTATTGATCCCGTAGGGAAGTTCCCTTAGGGAAATTCAGGTTTCCAGTGAGTACAGCACCATAAGTCAAAAAGTTAACAAATTAAACATCACACATCAAATATCAAACATAGAGATAGTAACAATATACATAAAATAAATAAAGAAAATAAATAAAGAATAAAGTAGCAGCGGTTATATAAAATAGCAGCGGTTGTTCCAGTCTATAACCAGCGCTGAGGTAATCGCCCCCTTTGGCTCCAATTAGCAGGGCAGACTCCAGACCTTCTCCTGCACCCCGCGCCGTTAAGGCAATGCGCTTGTTAGAGGCTGCAGGTTCAAATCCCTGCTCTGCTACCCTTGGGCAAGGCACTTAAACCCAGATTTATTCAGTGAAGCTAACGACCCAGCTGTATAAATGGATAGCACATACAAATGTAAACAGTGTAGGGTCGCTGCGCATGAACTGTATCTGTTTAGCATAAAACATCATGCAATGCCGTGGGTCACCTCGTTCAGGCCCGCTCTGAAAAGCCTTAGCCAGCGGTGGGATGTAGAGTAACTGCTCACTCACAAGTCAGTCATTCAGCGTGCTTTTGAACGTGAAAAAATGCCCAAACACAAGTACATTTATGGATCTTTCTGTGTGTCGACAGCTTTGAAATCAGACCAGCAGTGCGATGCATTATTTACATATTCGGTATGAGCCTTTTCAAAAGTACAGTTTTTTTTTTTTTTAATTGCTCAAAATTGTTGTGCATAAATGCAGCATCATCTTTACGCCGCTCGTGAAACCAGAGCGAGCCAGATTAGGCCAGGCCCTGTGTTAGACTCACAGGGGAAATACAGGCCCCTTGCTGTGGCCTGCGTTGCTAGTATTTGTAGGTCAATCCGTCACAATCCTGCCCTTTCCACACATCACAGTATATCCATATATTAATAATTCAAGGCTGCCCCGTATACATTTAAGCAATACAGTATTAAATTGCACCAGCTTCGTGTTGTCATTCTATTGATAGCTGACACAATCCTGAGGGAAGTTGTTCCTTTTGATATTGACAACTGGATTAGGACTTGGCTCAAAGACACAGCCTGAGCTGCTCACAAATTGTCTACAAGGATGTCGGATATCGAATGGCTTGCACTGTGCTGTGCATGACATTATATAAATACACACATCCATCAACCCCTGCACTGCAAAAAAAAAAAAAAAACTGAAAATTACACCACACAGTTGAGCAGGATCGACTTGTCTGTGTGCGTGTGTAGACACAAATATATATATACACAAACACATTCTGCATCATATCATATTTTCCGTTCAGGTTTCAAAAACACAGGAACAAGCCATAGTATAAAATTTCAAGCTCTTTTACACCATGCCACTTTGAAGACCCTTTATTTGAACATCATTGTCAATTTGTTACGCTAAGATAAAAATAACCAAAAATAAAAGTAAAGAGCAAAAGGATATAAAAATACAGAACACACACACACACACGTACATGTACACACACACACACACACACACACACACACACGCACACACACACACACACACACGCACACGCACACGTACACGTACACACACACACGCATGCACAAACAAACACACACACAGGCCCACAAGCATGCATGCGCACACACACATTCCTGTGCACACACACACACACAGGCCCACAAGCACGGACGCGCACGCGCACACACACACACACACACACAGGCCCACAAGCACGCATGCGCACACACACATACCTGTACACACACACACACACGCACGCGCACACACACACACACACACACACACACACGCGCACGCACACACACACACACATGTACACACGCACACACCCTCTCTGTATGCTGCAATGCTAGCTCTATTCTGGGAGAGATCAAACGCCACACACGCGTTCTTCGTGGGCTTCTCTGCGTCTGACAGCGAGAACACTCATCACATTTCACACGCACAGAGAGAGCGGCGCTGCTCATGGCTTTCATTGGCAGAAACTGCGACTCGTTTCCACGTGACGCTCGCATTCTCACATCAGAGCAAAGCGGTTCGATAAGGCATAGCCATGCGTGCCACCTGCGGTCTCATATCCTCTGTGTTTGAACAGACGCGGTCTATACGGTTCATATCTGTGTGGCTCTACTGCGTGAACACTACATGCAGCTATAACGGCAGACATGTTCACAGCGGATTTTGATAATGAAATTCCCTGTTGAGCCCGCTCTCCTCATTAACACCATCTGGAAACAGCCGTAGCAGGCTTTTGTACGGGGATGCTGCAGCTACATTCTCTGGCCTCGCTGTTCAGCCTTCATCTGGAGTTGCGGGATTGGAGGGAAGTTGCCACACCCTCTCATGCTCATTGGCTAACAGAGGAGAAGATGCTGGAGAACAGGGCAGCCACATGTTGACATAATGCATCTGGGAGTGACGCAGGGCTTTGAGAACTCCATGGGGCCCCAGAGGCCGTGGGCCGGGCCTCTTTTTTCTTTTTTTCAGTCTTCCCTCAGTTCATTTGTTCTTGTTTCCGTCCCCTGGAGGGCTGGGTTGGGGGGCATGTTGAGAGGGCTGTTCTTATTGGAAATCAATAAAAAATAATTTGATAAAAGCTGAGGGGGGTGTGAGACATGTTCAGCTGGAGGCCCTGAGGGTCAGATGGAGTCAAGTCAGAACTGAAACTGACGGCAAGCCTAACCCCGCGACGGCCTGCTACTGTCCTTCAGCTAAAGAACTAAAATGCAAAGCTTCTAATAAAATTATTGCACATTTTTATATAATGATTTATAAACACAATTCTACAATGTGTGCACACAGCACTGAAATAGCACATTCATTTTGAACAGGGAACGGCTTTCTACGGACAGAGCACAAAACGGCCCCTTCAATGGCAGGACTTCAAAAGGTGCTCATTTCCCTCCGTGCGATGGTGAGGCCCCGGGCCACCTAACCGCCCAGTCCTGCATTTCAAAGGGCTGGACGTTCGGCCGCGCGGTCGCTTAGCAACACTAAACACAGAGCTGCATGTGAAAAGACGTCCCGGCACGCTCTCCAGAGCCCTCGGCCCGGCGAAGTCGCGACTCGCTCACAAGCGCCCCCTCCCTGCAGATGCAGGGACAGCTCATCCATCCAGGTCATTAAAGAGCTCTGGCTTTGCTTCCTGCTTCCAGGCCTACACAGACCAGCACAGTAACTGCTGTCTCAGAAAGAAAAGCTTAACGGTGATCATTTCGGCCATTCGTCTTATTCTTGCCCTAACGGCTCCCTACCCCAGTTGTGAGTGACTTAATGACATCATTTTAAACCCACCGGCAGGAGAGGATCGGGGCCGATGTGCCTTACAGGACACTCCATCTACCTCTTCTCCGGCAGCGCGCGACTCAGAAGAGGCTCCCCCGTCCTCCTGCGTCACGGCACATTTTGTTCCGCCTCCGTTTCCCCGGCTGATTCAGACGGAGCGCTCCACGTCCTCAGAGTTATTCCGGGCTCTCTGTAAATCCCCATTGTGTTTCGCGCTCCGAAATACTCCCCTAAAAATAACCCAGTCCTTCTGGAGGAACCGTGGTCCCCCGGGGTAACCATGGAAACAGAGGGGGCCCAGGCGCAGGTTAGGAGGTCAGGGAGGCGCCGGGATGCTATCCGTGTACATTCATAAACGCCCCGCGCTGTAAAGGATGCTGAAAGCACACAGAAACAGAGCCTGCAGCTATCACAAACGCACGCATGTGCAACACATGCAGCAGACCAGATTCATCTGCAAACAGCTACAGCGGAGACGCATCAGGCTCTGGGTTATGGGCCCCAGCACGCTTACACTGCGCCACTCTCCTATTGTGTACATATGTGAGTCCACATACGCACACATGCACACAGCCCCCTCCGCTCCCCGTACACAATGAGTCTTATTCCCCACTGAGGGCTGGTCTCCAGTGAAGCTCCGTTGGGTTTGACTGAGGACACAAGCACACCGCCACGGGGTAGGGACTCCCAACACACACGCAGGCAAACCCTCCCACCGCATCGTCCCAGCCCACCCCCTTCCCGGCAGAGCTAAGCCCCTCTGATCCCACAGACTCCACCTGTTTGACATTATGTATTTCACAGCATTATAAACAGGCCGCCGGTGGTCTTTCAGAGGTTTATGCCCAGTTTAGGCTTCAGGCCTCAGCCTGTCAAAGCTCCGCTGAGACTGCAGCTCCCATTGGCCGGCTCACCACCGCCTCCTGGCTGTCAATCAAACGCTGAGTCCCGTCCCTTTTCAAACGCAAACGCAACCGCAAGTGTTCCTGCTGAAAATGGCTTCGGAAAGTTGCTTTCAAAGCAGTGCGTTTTTTTCAGGTGCCACGACTGCATGTGACCAGAATGCCTGGTAACCAGGTAACGTCCTCTAACCGACCCAAAGGGCTGAACGCTAAAACACACCCCGCGCCGGAAAGGGGACAGTTGGCCTCATGCGCTCTGCAGTTTTTTATTTTCACAAGGCGCGCTTTTTTATCTCGCCGGCTGCAAAAAGAGCAGCCATGCGGGTTAAAGAGAGAGAGAGACAGAGAGAGAGAGAGAGAGAGATGCCAACAGGACAGCAGTGTTCATTTCAAGCCCCTTTAAAGTGCTCAAGGCTGCCGAGGATTCTTCTTCCCTTCTGAGGAAGAGGAGCATGTGCTGGCCTCCAGAGCGTGGGCGGTACACGTGCCGCGGACCCCAGAGGCGGATCAATCATCCGCTAGGGCGTCGGTCTCGGACATTCTACCCAGAATGCCTCTGCCGTGTAGTTTGCGTTTCCACACGGAGCCTGTGATTTGACTGATGGGGAAACTGAACCCTGAGGCTCCGCCCACCGTGACACCAGGGCACCGAAAAAGCCAAACGAGCTCGCTGGGCTCGACCTGCACGTGGAACGCATTTCTCAGGAGGAAACGAAAACAACCCGTACTCCCAGCATGCACTGCTCCATATTCAGAGGCCTACAGGAGCCTTAGACGCATGCATTCAAAAACATTCTTTTTTAAATGTACTTTTTGCTTCTATTTTTCTTTTGAGTCTGAGTTGGTGAGTTCTTTTTAATCTTAATTTTTTTTTTTTAATTCTGAAAATGTGTCCAGCAACCAAAACGCATTGCTGATAATGTAACTAACATTCCACGAGCAGAGAAAAGCCATTTGCACATGAGTACGCCCGCTATCATTCCTGGTTATTAGCAAGGCGCTTTTAAAAGGTAATACACTTTTTAATACCGTTGAAAAGAAAGGGTCATTTCACGTGTGCACCAAATAAATGAAACAAGAAAACAAAGAAAGAAAAGAAGAGAAAACCCCATGACCAGGCGCGGTGAGCGTGCTCTCTGCCTGAGCGAGTGTTTTCTGAAGGTAAGGGTCACGGCAGTCTTGTGTCGCTCAGCACACTGGAACGGTAGAACACTGTCGTAGGTGTGAGGAATGAAGCTGCTCAGAAATAGCCCTGCTTTGAGAGGCGCTAATTGAGTGGGGCGACCCCCCTCAAATCCACACACGGCCCCCCCCCCAGCTGCAGGGTCCAGTCGCAAGGCTGCCCCCCGCCCCCCCAAGCCCAGGCTGAGCTCCTCTAATGCCGCCCAGCGCTCGTCTGGACCAGGCACATTTCTGGGGTCTCATTCCACGCGCCCCCCCCCCCCCCCGAGGGTCTGCTCATGCATAAATCACAGAAAGCTTTTTTTGGGTCCTCCGGGTGAAACCAAGGGTCCCCTGTCTAACCCCAGAGTGGTACATTTCCACAGACAACTACAACGTGCAGTCTATATGCACTATGGTAGCTTATACTGAATGTATTGAAACATTACGGGTCTGGCTTGAATATGACAATGATGAAATTAAATTAACAGTGATAAGAAAGGTTAACCCTTTAAGGCACGAGATCGCAAATATATGATTCAACTGTTCTTAACTGAACATTCTAAGGAACATTAGAATGTCCTAATTCAGTTAAGAACATTTGAACTCTTAACTGAACATTCTAATGCTGATGTAACAATCACTACTGGCAATTGAAAGCAATGGTGTTCTGGAACACAGACTTAGAAAAGTCTACCCTTCAAAGGGTTAAACAAACTAGACGGACAGTAATTGCTGCACAGACGCAGATTAACAGCCTTAATTCTACGGGGAACATCAGTCACTTCCTCTCAAGATGTGGGCCTGAAGCTCCTCAGCAGGAGAGCTGATCTGGGATCATTTTAGGCATCCGCTCATAATGGAAGAGGTCAGGGTACCGACAGCGGCCAGCTGATCCCGGGAAAGGGAGCGCTGTTTAGTCTGCAGGCACAAGCCTGACCCATCTCTCCTGTTAGCGGTCCGTGCGCCGCCGGGCGCTTCTATTTCAGGCCCTCCCTCGCAGCTGGAGGCCATGCGCTCCGCTGCAAGGTCAGAGCAAGGTCAGAGCAAGGCCAGAGCTTAAGCAGAGCTAAGAAGGCCTCGCTGAGAGCGGAGAGAGCACCGTCAGGGGAGCGATGATGTAACTCAGGTAAGATGCTGACATCACGGCTCCCTGAGCTGTCGGTAATGCGATAAATTAATTTATTTAGCCGGGAAGAACTTTTTTAAATCTTTTTTTAATGTGCTTTGCGACTGAGCAGACTGCAATAAAACTGACCTCATGCAAACTTGAGCTGTATTTCTTCTCCCAAAAATAAAGCGCACACTCATTTTTTAAGAAAGCTTAACTGCACCTGCAGGCTGATCACGGACAGGGAGGGAGGGAGGGGGGCAGCACACAGGTAAGGGCGTCTTCGTACGGCATGGAGTCCGGCCTCCTTTTTATACTGCGCAGTCACAGCCGAAACACGGCTGCACCTTTCACACGCTGCGGTTTCCTGCCGCGCACCCAGAGTCGCTCACCGTGACCAACGTGGCACGCGGTAAAGGACGGTATGAATGAACCGCCACCCGGAGCGCTGGCCAGCACACGTATGACCGCTGCGGCCGCACACGCGTGTACCTGCCCCCGCCCGCCCGCTCGCCCGCCCGGAACAATGCAGAGACGCGGCCTCTTCATATCTGGCAGACAAAGAGGCATCCTGGCTATGCGTCCCAGCCCGGCTAAATATACCCAGCCCGTGCTATCCTGGGAGGAAAGGATCTTTGCGGAGTAATCCCTGCATTGTAACCTAATGCCATGTCAAGGATTGACAGCAAAGGTCTTAGTGTGCAGAATCTGCAGAGTGAGGTCATTCCAGACATTGCCTCCCACGGCCTGATTGTCTGCTCATTTTATCACTGTTAACATCATTCGATAAATAAACAAATACTGTGGATACAATATTTACTACTGACACTGTGAGGGCATAAGTGTCTCATTTGCACCGCTCAGGAATACTAAATTATCAGCGACCACATCTAAGAGGTTAATTAAAAAATTTCTAATTTCAAGAGCAGGAAATGATCGACTGCATAGAAAGTTCCGGTAGCATGAGCTAGGCCATCACCACCATCCATACTGCAGGTGAGGCAGGGGTTCCTCGCGGCACCTTAACATTGCAATTAATGACACTCCTCTGACACAGACAGAGAGAAGCCCTACTTCTCTCTGAAACCACAACCAATCACACTGTAGGACCAAGTCATGTGATCATCTCTTTTCTAATGGTGCTTTGATTTTTAGAGTAAACTGAAACCTCCTCACTAGTTTTCTTCTGAGTGGTGCAAATGAATGAAATGAACCCGAAAGCTGAATATTCTATACTACATGCATCACTGGCAAAAACTGAAACTTAGCTTTAATTTTAAGCGCAAGGTGTGGATGACGTCTGACCACAAGGACGAAGGCGATTGGACCTTTTGCACATTTTTAGAACTTTTTTAGGAAATCTCCGCACTTCTTTTTTCTCCCATTTTGGAACGCCCGTCACTGTGCCATTTCCCCGTTTCACACGCACCAGCACGCGTGACTGCCGCACACGGAGCCAGCTGCCTGGGCTCATCGCTTAGCAACCCACCGGCCGAGCGGCAGACACTGCAGCAGACCACTACAGATCACACACAGCTGGTGCAGGCCACAGTTGGTTGACTGACTGCACCCGGGGGTGGGAGGGGTGGAGGGTGGTTTGCTGTCGCAAATGGGTGGATGAGTGACGATATGGCCAATCACATACAGTACTAGGCCACCTCTGTTTTTATTTTAAAAAATAATAATAATAAAATAAGACAGTGTGGCACAGTTTCCCATAAACCACTTTCTAAACTACGCCCATTAATTGCAGTGTACAAGCAAATAAACAGAGTACCACGGTTCCTAATAAATCACACAGCACTCGTCCTGTTCTAAATAAAGCATCTGGATGTGCAGCTGCACACAGAGAACAATGTCTTCTCCAGTCGTTCGTCTGACAGACACATTTGTATTTTTGCCCTTAAAGTCACTGCTGATAACACATACATCAGACCGGAGCATGAAATGTACTTTTTCTGCTAACAAAAAATCAACTAATATTGGAGTATTATTCTAATATTCCAGGGGACAATGGACTGAATATTTTTTACTGTCAATGTATATAACATGCATGAATAAATTACATGCATTTCTCACCTTAGTCCCTAAGTGCGTGTTAGAGGGGCCCCATCTCAATCATAAACTTGCCCTCTGGTAAAATGCAACATTTTCAAAGTCAAAAAAAGTTCACGCCTGACTACGTCACTGCTTTGCATTTTTATCTTTTTTTATTGCAAAGTTAAAAATAAACCATCGCAACTATTCGCTCTTTTTCAAAACGTGACCCGCATACGGTGTCAACGTCCTTCGAGGGGTGACGTCACCAAAAAAGAAAAGGGGGAAGGAACTCGGTTAACGAGGGAAGGAGCAGCGGGGCCTCCATCGGCATGCTGAAGGAGCAGCGGAGGGAACAGGCCCAAAACGGGCGGTCATCTTCAGCGCGGTTGCGCTCCGGAGCCGCCCGACCGGCGGGGCTATCTGAGCGCCGGCGTTTTTTCGGTAAAAACGGGCGAGGGTCAAGCCGCGCCGCGCCGCGTCAGAGTCGCCGTTCTCGCGGCCCCTCACTCGCACACACCCGCCGTGGAAAGCGTGGCTCGGCAGCCGCTTAGGCTAATCGCATTAGCCCCCGAGCCGCCATCTCCGCCTCCCTTCCTGCAGTGACACAGCTGAAACCCCCACAAGCCTTTATTTCAGGCCTCAAAGCCACCCGTGGCCACGGGGAGGGGCTGGGTTAACTCCTGAGGCTAGCCTTCAGTGGTGCCGGTGGGTCTGAGGATGGGAGTCCTGTGTTTCTCTTTTCATCTTTTTTATTTTGTTCCGTTAGCATCATGATTGACACTGAAGGAACCAGGTGGGGTGACTGTGCTGTGCTGAGTAACAGCAGAAAGCCGCAGAGCTGGCGGCTTCTCTCCAGGGTCACAGCTGGCCTCACCTGTTCCGCCAGGTAAGAACACAGCATCAGTTTGTGCATGGTACACGCAGGACGGCTGCTTGCTTTACTTTATGCGTCTGCCACCTACACACGGCTGCAGCACTGGTCCCTGTGTAAGGCGGTTTCCAGGGGAAACCAGCACATCCCATAATAATCAACCATTTATGCCATGTGAATGACGATGCAGTGAATCACATCTCATAACACGAGATGAAACAAGATCATCACAGATGAAACAAGTTTAAACCCCCACCTCTTAACATGGCCACTCTCCATCTATATCTACTTACACTAATAAACCCTGCCCAGTTTGTGACAGCACTGCCTCTCTGACATTCGCAGAATTTGTCCACAGCTGTCCGTCTGTTATTAGCCTCAGCCGCAGATACACTGTTACTCTGCCAGTGTCTGGAATGTCAGAGTTTGTGAGGTTTGTTTTCCAGCAATCTGGTGTGTTCTGATATCAATCTGGTCCGGCAGGTTCTAGTCACAGTTTAACTTTCAGTCACACTTCTCTCAAAGGTGGAGTTCGCAGGAATTACTACCGCCATCGGGAGCCCCTCCCACACGAAAAATTTGCCAAAGGTGTAAGTGACCACTGGTTTATCAGCAGAGCACGTTCCTGGAGTTTTGGGTGGACTTCTCTCACATCAAAGTGCAAAAGCAGATTTAAATACTGCATATAATCTACATATATGTATATATGCATGTACAGTACATATACTATACAGGATTTCTGTATGTTGTACTGTACAGTACACACACGTACGTATACATATATGTGTAAGGAAAGAAAAGAGTGCAACAAGTGGAGACAGAAGAAATGAATTACAAACCAGCAGTCAAATTTCAGTCAATTATAGAGACTGGACATTTATATTGTCCAAATAATTAGAAAACCGGACCATTCCGGTCCAAAAGTGGGCATCTGGCAACCCTAGACCTGATGCGCTGTGCGTTTGTCAGCGGGCGTTTGTGGGGGGGTCGGGGTGGGTGGGGGCGTGGGTGGCTTTTCAGGCAGAGCCCAGGAGTTGAGCGAAAGCCTTTCATCTGCCCCCCCACCCCCGACAGCTGGCTGTTACGTTACAGCGGCTGCCCCCCCCCCTTCCCCCCTGTCCCCCAGCGCTCGGCGTTTCGGGGAACGCAAACCCCTGATTTGAGGCAGCTGCACTAATAGCCTGAGCCAGATTTATGGAGGCATGAAATTCTCCTTCCCAGCACTGCCAATGACCTAAATAGGGCGTCGCGCGGCGGGCCGGAACCCGAGGCCAGGCCTCCATGCTGCGTGCCGCGCACAAATACATCAGCGGGGTTCAGCTCCCCTATATAGATGGCAGCCCGTCCCCGGGGCCTGCAGAACTACAGGCTATTTCCAAAGCTGTTAATTAACGCTGACACCTGGGCGCTCCTCCGCGTCCCCCGGGCGAGCGCGGTCAGGAGGCCCTATCGGACGGGGCCGGCCGCGGTCAGGAGGCCCTATCGGACGGGGCCGGCCGCGGTCAGGAGGCCCTATCGGACGGGGCCGGCCGCGGTCAGGAGGCCCTATCGGACGGGGCCGGCTGCGGTCAGGAGGCCCTATCGACGGGCGCCGTCCCAGGGCCTGCATGGGACAGGCTTTCCGCGTCAGGAGCGCCCTATCGCCCGGTCGCCGGCGCGCGTCAGGAGGCCCTATCGGACGGGGCCGGCCGCGGTCAGGAGGCCCTATCAGACAGGGCGATCGTGCTTGCAGATCCATCCCATCGCTACTATATCCTTAGACTAAACAAAGGTGTTGCCAGTTACCTTAGACTGCAATCACTTAGCAGACGCTCTTATTCACAGCGACTTACAAAAGTCAGTGTTTGCACTGAAGGCCCATGTTTAACCCGGAAGTGTTAAGTTAATCGAACAAAGCAGACCTTGTGAGATGAGACGAGGACGGCCCTGTCGACTGTAACCCTCCCCCCCCCCAGTGTAAATTACAGCCAATCATGCGCTAGTAGAGCATGCCAGGGGGTCGGGGCTTTAGTCAGAAACAGAGGAGCAGTCACACAGTCTCAGGGCAGCTCACTCACAGCTGATGGCAGTTGGGCTCAGGTTTTAAGGCCCACGTCTGCTCCACACAGCTGAAACATGCCCCACCCCAGACAGCTGAACCCCACCCGGCCCGCACGTGCCCCAGTCCCAGTCCCAGCCCCAGCCCCTGATCCTGCCCCTGCCCCACACAGCTGACCCCCTCCCTGCCCTCCCCCTCTGTTATTGTGTGGCCTGCTCTGCCTCGCTGTTTAACTCCATTATGGGAGAACAAGAGCGCCAGAGAGGCAGAAAAGGGGGCAGAAGCCCCTCGTGCTCCAGTTTCCAACAAAGAGGCGACGCACGCTCCACTGTGTGTGTGCGTGTGTGTGTGTGTGTATGTGTGTGTATGTGTGTGTGAGTATGTGTGTGTGTGTGTGTGTGTGTATCTGTGTGTGAGTATGTGTGTGCCTGCAGGGGGGTGAAAGGTGAGGTTGCTGTGGTCTGTTGTTACACAGGGGGTGTGAATGCCTGTGGGTGCATAGCCCACACACCCCGTACTGTACCACTGCCCCCTACCACCCCCACCCCCCCCAAACTCTCTTTCATAGAAAGAGGCCATTTCACTTTGGGGGGGGGAGGCGAGACAGTCATAGCCACATGTCCTTTTATTTTCAGATCCTGCATCCCCATAGAACCGCACGACAGTTCAGCGCAGAGGTTACTCTGTACACCGCTTTGACAGCCAGAGAGGGGAAAGAACGCAACAGTGACAGGCCAGCATTCTCACAAGCCCTACGGGGGGGCTTCGTGTTTCAGCCGCTTACCATTTCACCTGCCCGAAATTCACTAAAGGGAAAATCTAATTTACCAAAGGTTCACAGCACTAAGTCTCAGTGCAAGATGAGTGTGTATAAAGTTTTTTTTTTTTTTTTTAACTGAAATTACATCTAGATAGACAGAGATGGACGGGCCCATAAAACATGTTTCACAGACGGAGCTTGTGTACCAGAGAGGTGCTTCAGTCCATACTGCGTAAGCTCATGGTCTGATCTGCAGAGGACCGGTGCCGGTCTCCTTTAGCTACAGTGCAGCCTGCCTGTAAGCACACCAGACTGAATGACCCTGCTGCAGAGGTGGAAACACTGCGGGACTGAATCATTCATATTCAAAGCCTGTTTGAATAGCCTTTGAGTAAATAATGAAGCGCAGACCGTAAAATAACGAACAATTCACAGAATGAAATATTCATAGAATGCGCTGCAGATTAATAGCACGTAATTATTCTGCGTTTTCTTTTCGGCATAATAAATGGGCCGATAGGAAACGTATCTGAGATCTCAGGAGCGTGATCGCTGCTTAATCAGCGAACGGCTCGCCGTGGGCAGCGGCAGCGGCGTTTAGAGCAACTTGCCAAACACCAAGTTGCCAAAAAAACTTTCATTCTTAAAAACAATTCTTGGCAAAAATAAGGTGAATTAGCATCCTGTTTCAGTCGAGCGCGGCGCTGTGCACTAATAATACCCCGCTCGGAGTTATAAAATGATCCGCGGTGGACGCTGCTCTTACAAACAGGCTACGCTGCGTTAGCACTCCTGGTTTGCTTACGTAGGAGGATAAGGCATTATCTGTAGGCCCATTGGCTGAGGCTCAGCTAACCCTGCAATAGACGTGCTCGCCAGCGGCCACACAAATGCAGAAGAGAGCAGGCCTCGGCCTTCAGGAGACTGGCCACTAAAGGCATATGGGGTAAAGTGCTGGGGCTGTGGGTGGGAGAGCGCGTGGGAGCCGTACTACACACACTGGCCCGTTACACAGCCTCCCTTCTGTCCTCAGCGTCTGTGAACGCAGCCAAGCTTCCTACGTGAAACAGGGGTGAAACAAGGGAAATCCCATTTTCGCCATTGAGCCCCCATTCCCGGGAATTCGCCGCACCGTTCTTCCCGCAGTACCGTCAGATGGAATGCGATGGTGGAATGAGGCCCGGTTGCCACGGCCGCGCTCCTTTGTCACGCAGTGACCCCCCTGTACGGAGCTGTGTGTGCGGAACAGGTGGCGCGGGGTGCCTGTGCACCGCCTGCAGCACACACAGCTGAGCGAGGGGCCTGGGAGCGCATGTGACACGCGCGGGCAGCCAAAGCTCTCCACGCTCACAGCTGTGGTGTGATGTGTGTGTGTGTACATGTGTATATAAGTGTGTGTGTGTATGTACCTGTGTGTGTGCGTGTGTATGTGTGTGTGTGTGTGTGTGTGTGCGCGTACATGTGTATATAAGTGTGTGTGTGTGTGTGTGTGTGTGTGCGTGTAGGGAACTGTCACCACCTCTCTCCCCTGACACCAGGCTGAAAGGCACGTACGACACACACCAAGCGGGGCTGTGCACTTCACTTGGCCGGTGCGTCGCTGAGAGGCCATACATCCAGCGGCCTCCACAACGCCACGCTGTGCGCCAAAGCACGTGCTGAGCCCGCAAACACAGCGCACTCCCGAGATCTCGAGTGTTCAACCAACTTACCCCCCTGGACTCGTACGCACTCTGTCAGAGCTGAATCAACGCTTGACATTTTACTGCGTGTACCTGGCTTTCAGTACACGAGTAAACAGGACACAAGTGGGGAGGGGGCATCCTAACACTGGCAAATGGATCACACAAACAGAGCATTAACTCAGGCCTGTGAAAAGCTCCGCTCGTACACACAGCCTGCGATCCATGCCGGAGCTGCACCGCAGCTGATTAAAGCCTCGGCGCTAATCACAGAGAGACTGACAGCGTCTTCAGCGCGGGAGCAAGCAGGGACACGGTCACCACGCCGCAACAGCAAAATAAAGAAATAAATACAGTTAAAAATAAATCATTAACCCTTTTCAGCACACTAAGCCCTCAGGGTAAAGCTGGTACACTGCATTATGTGAAAGACGGAGCGGGAATAATGGCGTCTGACGTCGATGCACATATAGTACGAACTGCTAATAGCTGGGAGAGTGGCGGAAAGAGTTTGCTGGTTGCTAAGAGGGGGTCCACGGGCACACGGGATGCGACACACACGCCACAGCTCTTCAGCACAGCGTCCGTGTGGATCGGGCAGTTAAGGTCTCCGCTGGCGTATTTTCAAAAGCACGAATCAGCATCGGCCATTAGTGAGAAACGCACGTCACCTCAGTTTAACCGACAGGGCGTTTCGCACCAGTGTGAAGGTGACTGGTCCTTACGGCAGCTGACCACGATGCAGTGGGACGAGCCTACAAGGAAGACAGCACGTCCCAATTCAACCTTCGGGTGCAGAACTTGATTTTTCAACGTCAGCAGCAGCAGCGGCAACACAAAAGGACGACTTAAAATATAAAGCGCTGGCATCAATCCAAAAGCAGTGCAAGAAAAGAGAGATTTTTATAAAAGGTGACCGAGCTCAGTAGCCACGCTCAGCGGCACACCTTTTCCTTTAGCTGTTAGCGCAGTGAGGCTAACGCGCGCGCCGCCTGGTTCTGAGCGCGCTCAGTAGGTCAGGAGGTTCCCCTCCAATCTGCCGCCCCTCCATCAGACCCGGTGCTGCGCCTCCTCCCTTCCCATGAGCCTCTGAGCTGAAAATAGAGGCGTCTCCACTGGACTGAGTTAGCACTTCCTCCGGTTCACACCGGCCCCCTAATCCCGGCGTCGCGCTCTCCTAATATGGCGTGCGGGCGGCCCGGGTGGCCGAACGCTGGATTAATGCGCAGAGTTAATTACGCTGTCAGCGCTCAGGCGAGTCACTGGGATTACCCGCCACGCAGACGAGCAGATCCTGTGAGGAGTCAAGCCACTCCCAGCGTCACTTCACCCTTCACCGCATCAAACGCCGTTTAGCGCCAGCTATCCCATAATCCACTTCAATCTGCCATCAACGCCCACATTTCAACATCAAGACAGAGCACATACATCTCCGTCGATGTGATAAAATACTCTTCAACACATCTTCACGTCATGTCTGCTCATTATAACCCTCAGAACCCTTTTACATTTATCAAAACTTATATTTTGAATTAACTGTCACAAATACATTAAAAGTAAATATTTTTTTATACAAAATGACCTCACATGTGCAAGCCACAGAGTGACATTTGGATATTGAGGCTTCAGAAATGAATCTATAATTTGTAAAAGGATCCTTGCTCATGCCCAGGCTCTGCAGATTTTAGCCTTTGGCACTATTGATTCACCACGTTTCCATGTAAAGAGGACCGTTCTGTCCCTCCTACACTCCATCTCCTGCCTGTCATCATACAGTGGACACATCTGTGCATCTGCTGTCCTTCTTTGACCCTTTAAGACCACAAATATGTGATTAGAATGTTCTGAACTGCTATGTCCTAATTCCTAACAATCACTGCTGGCAATTAAAAGCAATGGAGTTCTAGAAGACTGAATTAGAATTTTGAAAAAACACTGCAAAAACCCTCCTCTTGAAAAGGATAATGCTGCAGGCGGGCTCATTTTCATCAAAGAATAGAGCAGAGGGGGGAAAAAAGCTCACGTTTCTTTGTCTGGGATTTGCCTGTCAGCCAGTGGGGGGAGGGGCTTATCTGGGTGACCTCTGTTAATAGGCTGTGCCGTTCTCTATTGGGCGAGGCTCGAGGGGCCTGTTCTGTATGTGTGCCAGCACCAAAGCGGGTCTGTAATCCTTTAATACCTCGCACCTGAACACGGCGTTTCTGAACACGCCGCTCCAGAACAGCCATTCTGAGGACGGCGGCGGGAGAACGGGAACGCCGCGCGACCTTGGCGGAGTACGCGCCGTGCGCTCCCACGTCTGAGCTCGCTCTCCGGGACCGTTTCAGGGGACCGCCCGGGTGCGGCGGGTTCGACCGGCGGATCGGCGAAGCCTGCAAACGGGCCGCTCGCCCGCGGGGATCACAGCACACCCCTGCAGACAGCTGGGGGGGGAGACTCTGCAGCACAATGGGCTGTCAGTCCAGCTCACACCACTCCTCCCCAGCAGGTTCATCCAGCTCTCCAGCACCTCCTGACCTCCACTGGCCTGGCGCATAGTCACACACACACATTCTCTCTCATACACACACACACAGATACACACACACACACACACACACACACACTCTCTCTCACACACACACACACATCACCCCACACACACACTCTCTCCACACCACACACACCACTCTCTCTCTCACCACACACACACACCTCACTCTCTCTCACACCCCTCCTCTCTCTCACACACACACCCACCACACACTCTCACTCACACACACACAAACACACACACACACTCTCTCTCACACACACACACTCTCTCTCGCTCTCACACACACACACTCACTCCTCTACCACACACCACCACACACACACACCACACACACACACACACCACACACACACACACACACACCACCACCACCACCCACACCACCATCACACACACACACACACACACCCCCCACACACACACACACTCTCTCGCTCCCTCTCTCTCTCACACACACACACACAGGTTCACAGTGGACACCCTCTCATTATCCTCAGCCCCACTGTAATTATCAGCGCTGCTCTGAAAGTGGCCTGCGCACACAGCCTCAGGTTTCGCCGCCGTGCCCGTGGCAGCGAGAGGCGGTCAGAGGGGGCCGTCCCGCAGCGGTATCCAGGGCCCGCGGCACGCCCAGCACTAAATCACCGCCCGCACCTCTCCTCCTCCCGGGTCAGGGGTAGAATGTCAGGGCCCAGCCCGGGGCCGTCCCACCAAAACCGGCCGCCTAATTTATGTACGCGCGCCCGGGGGGGGGTTCTGGTCAGGGGGGCTCTAGCTCCGAAACGGGGCACGTGCACACTGAGCTGGTGCACGCTCTCAGAAAACCCTCCACGCCCCGCTTCTTAGAAAGCCGTCAGGTGTCCAAACAGGAGCGGGGGGCCCGGGACACGCCCACTTCTACGATGGCGCTCCTTCAGAGACGGGCACAGGCGAGGCGTACGATTGGTCGGGCTGAACGGCCACGACTACAAAAGGCCGGGAGTACTGACCGGCAGAGAGTGGAGATTTTTACACATGCAAATCTAATGCAGCCAGGCATTATCAGCAGACTGAAGTCTAGTGGGCAGTTTTATTACGCTGTGTTCAGGAATGTGTGCAGAGCAGTTGCAGTTGAACGCGACGTGTTCCTGAAAGTACTTCTGCAGACAGAACTGCCTACCAGTGCAACACCTCCAGGGAAACGGAGGATTCAGCATCATGGAAGGATGCCCAAGCTCCATTTTATCCTTTCATCTTTATGGAAAAATGATGCGATTGGCAATGGAACACAAGCCCATCCTTACCACATTCACAGTCTATTGACTGAGCAAACCTCCAATCAATCAGTCCTTGGTTTGCATAACGGCATTCACAAAACTCCTCCACACAGCACTGCACAGTCAGCCTAATGAGCACACTGGCTTTCAGGCCACAGTTCAGAAGCAACACAGCTCACTTCAGGCATATTCATAAGTAGAAGACTTCTCCATGTTAACTCAGGCATGGGGTTTCAATTTAACAGTCGCCTGGAGGGAGGAATGCATTTGAGGTTTCTGTAAAAGTTCACAGATGACATCATCTCTCATCATCGCCCTACCCCCCCCGCCCGCCCGGGGGGCTGGATGAGTGGAGTATCCCGGTCTGTGCATTCCGCTCTGTTAACCTCTCTGGCACTGCCACGGCCACTGATGGATTGGGCTTTTAGCCTTTCGCTTCCCTGTCTCTTCCCCGCACACTCGTCCCTGCACGTCTAAAACATGAGGGGGGATACATTTCAGACACCTCACCGCACACATCCACGCACGCACACACATCCACACACGCACACACAGACACGCACACAAACACACACACACACACAAACACACACACACACAGACACGCGCACAAACACATACACAAACACATACACACACAAACACACACACAGACACAGACACGCACACACACACACAGACATGCGCACAAACACATACACAAACACATACACACACACAGACACACACACAGACACACACACACAAACACACACACAGACACGCGCACAAACACACACACATGTACACACACACGCACACACACGTACACACACGCAAACACAGACACGCGCACACACACACATACACACACGCACACACACACGTTCCTTTGTGTGATCAGTGGCTGCAGGTGCAGTGAATGAAAAGATGTGAGGAGGACAGAGTGCTGGAACAGAGCGTGGATCGCGCTGTCCCCCGCACCCATCACAACAGGGCCTGCTGAAACGCTACCTCGCAGTCTAAGTGCTGCTGCCTGCCCTGACTGACAGATCATATGCATATGCGTTTGCATGTCTGTTTGAGCGCACAAGCAAGATTTCACGGTTCCGTGCCCACATAGCATTTTGGCATGGCAATCACAACCATAGATATCAAACTACTAGAGCGACAGCAACAACAACTGCAGTTTGCCTCAGGGTTTTTTAAACTGGTCAGGCTTTCGACAGCATGAGGTTACGAGCCTAACGTCACGCTGGCACAGAAGGAAAGCAAGGCCTGAACAATGTCGTGTGCAAGGCAGATTTTACACTAAACCACTCACTAACAAGGAGACACATTCTCACTGGCCACACTGTGGCCCCCTGTATAAATTAGTCAACCTGCAACGGACCTCAGCCAATCAATAACCATCAGTAAAAAATTCAATATTTATCGATTGTGAGGTCAAAGTTCCCTGTTAAAAGGTTATGGTTCATCTTCAGTATATATCCATCATGCTGTGACATCATTAAAAACATTACAATGTATGTACAGAAGAGAGCAGAATTTGATTTCAGTTGAGGAAATCTTTTTTTTTTTTGGAAGATAATGTTCTTCAAAAATATTGCAGTCAGAACTTTTATCATATAATGTATAAATCCTAATTTAGACCGCATGGCAGTACTCACTGTGTACACCAACAGCCGTGATGTGATCAGCATAATATGTGACTGGAAATGTTTTGCAAGAGCTCTCATTAATAATGCAGCATGGCTTCATTAGAATAGAATAACTTTATTTTTCCGGGACTTAAGCACTTTCTCCAGGACAATGTGCTCTGTTGTCTTTGATGAGATTTTGAACAGTGCCCCTTACAAATTTAAGAGAAACATCTCTGTTCACCAATATAAAGTACTAAATATGATTCTATGATTTTGGTTATTAATAGAGTGCATTTCTAAAGGGCTCTGCAGGCATTTTCCAAAATTTTACCGAAAATTTAAATGCTATTTTTTAAAATACATTTTTTTACCCAGGTGTGGTGTGTGTGTGTGTGTGTGTGTGTGTGTAAAACTGGTATTTGTGAACACACACACACACACACACGTAGGCGGGACAGACGGCTCCTCCGGACCCACAGCGTTTTGTTGTTACCTCCCCATCACCCGGCGCCTTGGCAACGGTAACACAGCGAACATCGCCGTGGCGAAGACGCCTCGGCGTCCCCGCGCTGTGACATCAGCAGCTGTGTTTGTTTACTGGAGGGGGGGGGGGGATGACGGGCGCTCTGCTCGCCGGTCCGGGGAGGGAACGAGCTCCCAGCGAATGAATTACTGGATTGATTGGAGGCGAGCGCTCGCCAGCCTGAAGGAGCGACACTCCAAACCGCCGGGACTCCATTGAGAGGGAGTCTCGGACCCGTTGAGCCAAGTGCTGGCCAAGTGTCCCTCTCATCAAAGCCAAGCTGTTCAGCTGGCCCAGAACGGCCCAAGCTCATGCTTTACCGGATTTTATTAAGACACAAAAGGCCCGCAAATGGATGGAAAAACTGTTTCAATCCTGCACATAAACAAAGGGCGTGCTGTACACCGATGGGAACTGTAGGCTTTTTAAATTAAGAGTTATTTTTAATGAGTATTTACCAGGTTTTTACGTGCACAATCGAACTGATAAAATTTAGCTAATTTCATTTGAAGAAATGTATTGTATGTGCAAGATGCATTCTGTCTCAAGTAGATGAGCCGGCTAAAAAGTTGGGCAAACAGGCTCACTTACTAATAACACAAGAAAATTATCTAAGTATAGAACAACACACATTCAATGCACAAGTATCATACCACTACTCAAAGTCTTGATCATTTCAAAAACTATTCCCATTAAAATCTATACCCCATCACATTTGGATAGTAACCCAATACGTAAGAATAATAGAAATGAATGCGTTACCGCATATTAGCAGGATTTACCGTAACACACACACACACACACGTACGTGCACACCGACATTCATGAAAAACACAACACACACCCACACACCCGCACGCATGCACACCCGCACACACACACTTCTCATAGACCTGTCTAGCTGAAATGCGGGTGCAGGTGATGTGACTCGGGGGGAATGCAGGACCCCCGTGTGAGCCGGCTGGCTGCTGTGTGCTGCACTGTTCCTCCGGCTGGCTCTCCTGGGACAGCGCTGGAGATTTGGGTTACACACAGCACCCCTGTGCATTCCAGCTGTATCCTATATCTGGATTGGTTTCAGCTTTTTCCACATAATGGATGGCTTTCGGTTTTAGGGTTAAGGACAGCTGATCTTGAATCCATAAAGGGGGGGGGGGGGGGGGGGGGGCACAGAACTTTGATTCCCCCATCCAGGAACACACCAAATAATGCCAAATCCATCCCTGTCATTCTAAAGCACTTAGAAATCTGAGACTCAGTAAAGCGTGTGACATAATGCTGTCTGCAGCACAGGTCCCCTAAGGCCTGTAGTTCTGGTGCCATCTCTATCAGACTTGGCTAACAGGTAAAATGATATTCCTCAGGCTTTACAACCACAGACAGGGACAGAACTGTGGTCTTTGTGTGGGAAAGCTTGGCGGCTGACTTCAGTAGAGCCAGAGCCTCTTTGGGTGGGCAAGTGCAGCCTTAACACACAGAAACTCAACACAGTGAACGCACTTTGGAAAAGAGGTGAGTCACAGACAGGCGTAGCAGACAGATACCCTTTACTAAAGCCTGTACATTACGTCCCTTTACCACAGGTTTCCACATAAAGCCCCAAGATGGGGGGCATAACTGGGGCCAGGGTGACACCAAGTGAAATTAACAAATAGCATTCCACAGGCAGTTGCTCTAATTGACTACTACTGTAGTGATTATAGAGATGAATTTCAAATTCAAAACGCTGACTGTATCATACAAACTGGCTTTAACACCCATCGCAAAATATTTGCACACTGACTTCTGAGACAAAAATCTGTCACTTCATTGTGGGTTTTAAACATGATTTTAGACATGCTCATATGAGGGGAGCATTTCATACGGGAGGCTGAACAGAAGACAGCGCCTGCCCCTGTTTCCAAACCCAGAGGCCTTTCACAAAAGGCCTCAGGCCAGGAAAAATTACAGGTGTTCAGTCGACTGCACAACTCCGTCGAGTTCAGAGGCTTCCAGTCTCCCATTTGGATTTTACTCAGTCTCTCATAGGGCTCTGTTACATCACAATGTGGGAGACTGAACAAGGGAAGCCAAATCCCCAAGCAGTTTGTCAGGAGAAATTAGCATTTCAGTATAATGGGGGGTGGACATATTACATCTTCCTGAAGAATGCCAATGCCCCCCTCCTGCTCCAGAGGAGGAGGCTTGGTATTAGCAATTAGCTCATGGCTTCTTTTTTTATTTCTGAATAGCAGACACAGACAATTATATAACAGCGTCAAATTCCAAGAGGGCCTTCAATCCAGCCAAGCACTCAACTTTTATTTGTCTTTTTTTTTTTTTATTTGTTTTTGCAGTTGTGTTGATGTATGACACTGTATTAGTACAGGAGGAACTAGGACAGGGGTCCTCTCTCTTATTCAGAAAGGGTCGGTGTGGGTGCAGGCCTTTTTTCAAACAAGCACTTACACACCTGATTCTGCTAATCAAGGTGTCTTAGCAACGGCTCTAGCGGTTGATTAGTAGAATCAGGTGAGCCCACCCACACTGGCCCTTTCTGGATAAGATTAAGGACCCCTGGTCTAGGGTCTCCCTTATCATCCCTCAAACTGAATTTCTTCAAAATAATCAAACTGAGGACTTGGTGGAGCAAAGCTGTTGCAATGTGGTGTGTTCAGCTCCATTCAGATGCTACCTAGCTGGGATACAGGGACAGAACACCCCCCCACCCCCTCTTGAATCACTTATATAGTGATGTCATTTTCTCATAAATCATGGATTATGGAATAAATTGGTACAAGTCATCCAGTGATTATCGTTGATGCATTCCCATACCATGAGTATGCATAGCGGTACTGAGTACCGCTTGCGTAATGCTAGCATTTCAAGGAAAAGGCCAGTGATGGGGGCACGTGGACCTAAATATGACACCCAGCTGGGACTGCATTCTCCGCTTTCACACCTCTGTCCCAAAAGTGTTACTGTACAACCCACAGCGCAAGGCGGGACCGAACATTCCTTCGAGGGAAATCAGTGCCAGAAGTGGTTGACCATTAACTTGTGAACTTTTATTTCTGAATAAAAAAGTGTTTCAACTTGTAACTTTAATCTGTATTTTATCATTTGAATTTGTATCAAACGACTTTTACATTTAATTTATCATCTAGAATTCACATAACCCTGGTACATTTCCCAAGTGCAATTCAGGGCTTGTAAAGCTTGTAGAGTAAAAATATTACCTGTCAACTGGTCGGTTCGTAGCTGGTACGAACTATCTCTGAATGTGTTGGAAGATGATATGGATCTTGCATCCCTTGTATCAAACGCTGTCCATCTCACCTAACACTACCTGCTGCCAATGTAAATAAACAGGGAAACAATTAAATGTTAAATGGAAAAAAAAAACATGTGCGTTTGCAAACCATTTTTTCAGACACAAGTTTCAACTGACTTGAGCGAATCTTGCTTTCCAGCATACAGCCCACTGCCTTCAAAAATGTCACTTAAGACTAGAAAGAACGCAAAGGAGTTAACTGATTTTCAGGTGGTGGAGCTTCAGTTTCTTACAAGCTAATCAACCATGACACTTCGAACGACTGGCTAACAATTTAAAATGTTTTCCGGTTAATTTACCTGCCACAAATTACGTCCAAAAACAATATATATTTATATTTACCGATTCTGTGCGATACAACAAACAAAATAAGATACTGTGTGTCGTTAAATATTTGGTTTTTATAGCAGAAACAGGAAACGGATCAAATCGCTTTACGCTGACAAACAAGCAGTGATATTTATCAACTGCCATTCTAAACTAACAAGCTTCTAGTCCATATCACGCTGTACCTGACATAGCTTAACAAATACGAATTAAGGAAACTGATACATATGTTAAATAAAATTAATGTCCAAAGTTTCCACTATTGTTTAACAGAAATAACGAAGAATTTAACTTAATTACCAGCCATTGGACGACACCACGACGATTTAAGTTGATGCGCGAGATGAAGTGGTGTTTGCTTGATGAGTGCACGTGTGAGTTTTTGCAACTGATCTCATGACGTCAGATACATATGTATAGCCAAGTGTACGTTTGTGTATGTATTCCATTTTATTTTAATGCACTCTGTGTAAAGAATCATTGTCAAAAAAGTGCATTTTTGAAATACCACAGCATTGCATGTGTTTTTCTTAACCGCTGAGCTGTGATGCTTTTCTCAGTTGAGCGTTTTCTCAGCAGAGATGTAGCATCACATGCTTAACGCCACTCTCATGCTTAGCGGCAGCACTGCATTTATTATCAGCCAGGCATTTCCTCGTTCAGCAGTTGCTGTTCTGCGCTAAACGCTCAGTAGATCGCAAAGCAGTTCCACCCCTTCCATTTGGCGGCGTTTAAGCGTAATGCATCATTATGTAATCTGAGGAGAAATTAACTAACTACCCGCAGAAGGTTTTAGGAGCGCACCTCAGCCAATGAGATGATGGGAGGAATTAAATTGTCTCAGTCTCAGCCTAATGTATGACAGGACAGAGTCTGGTCACGCGGGCCGTATACAGTTATCAGAAATCAGTTTTATTTTCTCATTTGTAGACGGTGGGCTGTGACTGACTAGCAACGTGGGGCCCAGCCTGCGTCTTGCTTCATGACATAGCCTGCCTCCGCGACCACAAACGGATGGGTTGGCAGCCCACCGTGCTAAACGTACGTGAGCTCTTCAAGCATCCTACATATTCAACTGAAGGTCTTCCGTCTTGCAAGGAGGAAACCCAACCGCACGCAGCAACGTTTCTGCCTCCCTGCACACTGCCAGTTGTCACGTTTCCTAAATATCATCAGTCACCTTCACCGCCGACCAGCGAAAATCACAGATGACGGGGCCCACAAAATACAACTGTCAGTTTGGAGGCAGAGATGTCGCTGCAAGATGTGTGCTGGCGTGATCTCTGGGGACACGGACACATAGACTCTGCCAGAGGGCTGCTTAGACTGCAGTCTACAGTGAGGCCCTCCTGGTCCCCCCCTCCACCCCCCACCCCCCCCACAGTCACATTCACTAGCATACCCAGCAAATGGGATCTGACAGGCAAGCTTGCCATGATAACCGTCATTCACCTGACCTGATTCGGCGTGGCACGAGAGTGCCCGCCATCCACAAAGCACACCCTAGCCCATGTCCACGCACACTGGTGACTAATTTGCCTTTGAAAATACACCTTTGAGGTATATTTCACAAAGCAGGATTGCTGGGTTGGTTTAGAACAGCTTTCTTTATGTCAGTCCAAGCTTCACATTTGGGAGGGTTGTGGGTTTTACTCAGTGCAGTTATCAAGTTAACTCGGTAACCCCCTGGTGTCTGTTGGAGAGGTTCAGAGGATATCCTCAAGCTCACAGGCATGAGCCACAAGCATTTTTGGGGCAAAAAAACCGACGGCATTGTGAATAATGAAAATGTTTTTATATTTGTTTAAGGTAAACTCAGATTTAACTGATTTGGACTTTCTTGTGTGCTGCACTATAGATTGGACAAAGAGGAATTTTCAAGGGAGCGATTCCAGCTGACATAGGCCTGTAGCTATTGATACACACAGAGATGACCCTTGGCTTTTTGCACACTAGTCTGCTTGTTGTGCCGGATCGCCTGTATCACTTATGTTGCGCAGGGGCTACCAAGTCTGGCTTTGAAGGTCAGGTGTACACCGATGCCGTTTTCAGTCTTAACTGGATGTGCCCCTTGGACTTCCAGTTCTGTACATGCCCCACCAGTATAGATGAGCTCACTCAGGCTGGGTTTATCTTTCATTCTGCTCATTTTTAATTGCTGAGATTTGGGTTACAGTCGGGTTTGCTTGTCCGGCTCACAATCTTATGGTAATATGAGCCGAACCAGTTTGACTCACTGGTGTGAGATAATGTGGTGGATTCCAGAGGCGTACTTTGCTAAAATCCACTGATCAGGTTACTACTTCCAACAAATTACAATCTTGTTTAAGTGGGGTTCCAGTTGGTGGTGGTGATTCAAGACAACTCAGCAAGAGACTTATAATACTGGCTAAAAAAATTGTAAAACCAAGAACATTTGAAGAATGAATGTAAATCGTTGTACTTTTCTTGTACATTTTTTGGTATTTAGCAGATGCTTTTATTTAGAGCGAATCTGAGTTGGCTCTAATGTTGCTTAATGAACTAACACGGGAAGACTTTATAAGACTAGCTATAACCCTGAGATTTGAGGAGCTGCCCAAATGCACTCTAAGTCAGCAGGAGTGACATGTCAAATCAGCAGCAGGGGTTGAAGGGCACATATTCCTGGTCCAGGGCCATTGGTGCTCCACCCCCCCCCCCATGTTACTGAGCAACCAATTTGATTCCCAGCTGCCTGAATGGGCAAAATCAGGCAGAACTCAAGAGTTCAAATGAACTGCCTTGATGCATTCATCCAGCTCCCGCTAATGAAGCTGTCACAGGCGTGACGGATGGGCCTCCGGTCAGGCTGCAGAATCTGATTGCTTCAGAGGAGCAGAAGGCTCTGAGGACCTCCCGAGCGGCGGTTCAGGTAGAGGGGAACCGCCGAGGTCTGAAAAGGACATGCGGTTCCTGATTCCACACGCCCCGTGCGCCAGGCCCGGGAACAGACCACAGCACCCTGCAGCTCAACCGCGAGCTATGGCTCCTGATCCCACACGCCCCGTGCGCCAGGCCCGGGAACACACCACAGCACCCTGCAGCTGAACCGCGAGCGAGGCTCCTGATTCCACACGCCCCGTGCGCCAGGCCCGGGAACACACCACAGCACCCTGCAGCTGAACCGCGAGCGACGGCTCCTGATCCCACACGCCCCGTGCGCCAGGCCCGGGAACACACCACAGCACTCTGCAGCTCAACCGCGAGCTATGGCTCCTGATCCCACACGCCCCGTGCGCCAGGCCCGGGAACAGACCACAGCACTCTGCAGCTCAACCGCGAGCTATGGCTCCTGATCCCACACGCCCCGTGCGCCAGGCCCGGGAACACACCACAGCACTCTGCAGCTGAACCGCGAGCGACGGCTCCTGATTCCACACGCCCCGTGCGCCAGGCCCGGGAACAGACCACAGCACCCTGCAGCTGAACCGCGAGCGACGGCTCCTGATTCCACACGCCCCGTGCGCCAGGCCCGGGAGCACACCACAGCACTCTGCAGCTGAACCGCGAACTACGGCTTCACCGAAAGTCCAGGGTCGTAAGAATTATACCGCCAGCCGACAGGCCGGTATGGCGCATCTGGGAAAATGTCCCCTAAATTGTATACAACAGTGAACAATGAAGACAATAATTCTCCAGGCCCTTATGTCTTTTGACAGAGCCAAAATAAGCGTGTCGACGCTGTATCGTCTTGCTGAAAAGAAACCACGCCAAGCACCGTATTCTGTAAAGAGATGGGACATTAAACCTTTTTTTTTTATTATTAATATTTTCTGGCCACAACAATAAATTTACAAATGATCACTAGAAAAAGTTTATACTTCCATCAGCTGTACAATACATACAGTATCAGTAAAACCGGACGCTGAATTTAAAACCCGCTACAACGACTGTGTAGTGTCTTCAGCAGCATTTGCACCCATTTCACCCAGGAAATAAACATTACATACATATGTACACATCCACATTAAATCCATAGCAAATTCCACATATGTACAGTACACTTCATTGTGGCAGAATACAAGCATTTTAGTTTAACTTTAAAATTGTTTCTTTAAAAAAAAAAAAAAAAAGGCCTCAAGCCTCTCAACTGTGAAGATGGCAGAGAACAGCTGAGCTCAGGATTCAGGTCCAACGTTCTGACAAAAAAAAGGTAGCAAAAAGGTACAAGCTTTCAAAACGGTAAAATGTTTACCAGATGCTCGCTTCTACCGCAACTTTGCTAGCGTGTTTTTGTACGTTGGGCTAACCCTGGACTCCCTGTGCACTGGTGGCTGACAGAACACACTGCTCTGCAGGCACATCCAACAGCGCCGTGCTACATTGTTCACAAACTCTTCCAGGTAGTGTCAGAAATAGGCCGTACGGCCCGACTGCAAAATGGCCTCAATGCCCTTCTTATCGTTTCTGATTGAAGGCTAGCATTCACCAAAAATGGCCCTGGGAGGCTTTGGAGCCTCTCAAGCTCAAAAGTTAAAATTCACTGGCTACTTTTCCTCATCACCAAAAACATAGAAAGGAATGCACTTTGGTACTTACCAAATGCCCTGGGTTTTTTTCTTTAAAAATCACAATAAGAATATCAGAACAGTCTGAGGTAAAATCTTAAAAAGTTTTTTTTTTTTCTTGATCTAGTCATAAAATGAAGGAAAAGTTACCTCTTTGATCGTTTGATGTTAAGACGATAGATATTGCAGTGACAAAGTCACTTTACACCCTGTGAAACAAGTCATTGCGGCTAACTTTGTTTTGTTTATTCACTGTTACCCAGGTGGCTGCAGTACTCCCCTCAACACCACTTACCCAGCCTGTGGTCTTTTCCATCACAGAAACATCCCAGCAGTCTGGCTGCTGCCCCCTAATCGCCATTCTATGGGTAATCTGTGGGTTTTCCTCAAAAGCGTACGTGAGGTACGCCACATCTACATGCCAAATGCGTCATTCTCCAAGGAAACGAGGGGCAGTACTGTGAAGTAAGAAAAGAATGGCATTGATAACCGAAGGCACATTGTTTTAAACCTAAGGGCACAATTCCTCCTTACTACTACAGCTAATTAATAACAGCAACAGTAAAAGCTGACACAAAAAGCCTGTTGTACTTCAGTATGTGTGCGTCTGCAACTGGCTTTTTTTTTTTTTTTGGTGGTGGGGATGGGGGGTGAAGGGGGGGGGGTGTTTAGCAGGGCGGTGCCAGTAAGTAGCATGTGCAACACTGGGCCTGTCTTTCCCCACAGATGGCTGAGCCCCGCCCATGCTCACAGGTGTCTCCCCGACAAATGGGGAGTGTGACTTGACAGATTCCTTTCCTTCTGAATAATAGAGGAGCCTATAGCTTCAGATAATGCTCTCCTGAATTAGCTTCTCACATACCACGCTCCCCATGGTTACTAACACAAAACACTCAGGTGTCCTCTTGACTCTTTCCAGTGGTGTAAGTCCTTATATATTATCTCTTCTTTGAGAATCATTCGTAGGAAATAAATTAATACATTTTCTACAAAGCTTTAAAAACAATTCGGATTATAATTTTTTTCTAAAAAGGTGTCAAAATGCTACAAAAAACTCCAGTGGGTGCTTTAGAGGAAAAGCACAGGTGCTCCTCGATCTGTTTCTTCACTGAACTACTGTACAGGATACAATGCATTGACCAAGTCATTCTTTTATACAGGTTCTGGGTTAAAAAAAAAAAAAGATGTGTAAAAGAATTTTGGGGTGTCAAAGTAGCATTTTCATATACAATACCTGAAACAATCTTTTGGCCTTCCAAGGGAACATGCTCTTAAGTTAAGTTAAGTGTCTTAACTTGCCAAAATGCTTACAAGCCCACTTGTATATTGCTATATATACAACGTTAAATGCAAGATATCCGACTTATGCTACAGTCAACTGGTGAAATAATTTAGCAGTGTTACATTCAGAATCAAGGGGACAGAGAAATCGGGCCGTGTTTCCACTGTATTACTTCCACCCATTCCATCCATTTCTGGGATGCGAACATGGCGAAAACAGATTCAAATTCAAGTTTTATGCAGTTGTATGCAGTCTCCAGCTGTACTGTCCATCACACCTCAGCATAACATTTACTTCAACCATCTCAAAGCAGAATATCCTTGCATCACAGGATCCAACTCCAGGATGCTTGAAATATACGTAGATATGTTGCATTTGCTTGTAAGCCACTAAAAAAAAACAGGAGCAGTATTCAAAACTATTCTGTTCCATACTTCTAAAAAAGAATATAAATACCTTTACAAAAAAGGTAAAAAGCACCAAAGTATTTATTTTCCTTCTGACAGAGCAGATTTGTGTCTAAAACAGCCCTGCAAATAAACGGCAATCAGGAAAAGGTCACTACAAAATTGTATGTATAAATACTATATATAAATATCTGCTCTGTTCCTCTACTCAATAACACCATGATTCCATCCTCAATGTCACAGACAGTGACCCGTAGAGATAGGGTAAGCTTGTCCTCTCCCTTTCCCTTTCTTTCTATAAGGAATGTGAAGAGAATTTTAGGCACATACCTTGTCTGTTATGTAAACATACTTTTTTTTTTTTTGCATGTTTCTCTTTTTCCTTCTATTGATAACTTCTGATGCCAGCCCAGCCTTTTTCTTTCTTATTTTGTCCTTACCCTCCCCTGTTTCTTTCCCCCGAATTGTCAAGATTCTCTTCCACACGCTAAACGACGCCGTCTTGCAACCGATGTCAACGAGGCACTAGAATCTTCCACAACAGGCAGCTATGAATATGCAACGGTTTGCACCAAGCCCTAAAATAAACGCTGTTTAAAATCCATTTTCAACCTCATTGACATGATATCACTCACAGGATATGCAAAGATAAAAACCCCTCAATTCCATTAAGCAGTGGACACCAAGCTCATTCCGTTGTGGCCAGCCACTCCATTTTATGCTTTTCACCGACGTGTGGTCTTAATTCTGCACGGGCTTCATAATGCGTTGCGCCAAACTGCATGAATGTTGGTGACCCGCAAAATTGCATACAGCTGGAAAACCTAAAAGCATAGTTCCCTTATTCTGCCATTTCTAAAAAAAAAATTTGTTTTTAAATATTGTCAAAGGTGCTACAAAGCCAAAAATCATGTAGTGATTATGTATTACAGAAAAAAACAAAATCCTTCACACTTGTAACTTCAGTAATGTTCAGGTATGGGGGGGGGGGGGGGGTCAATGAACCTATTATTTCATTCAGCCTTCTAAAAACAATAAATTACGGGACAGGACACACATCCGGGTTCAGCTGACTAATTTTGGCAACACTGTCCTCTGTTGGATATTCCCATTGGCGTCCGTCATCTGCGCCAAGTTAGTCCTCAGCTTGGCGGCCGAGCCCGTCGGAGGTAATTTGGAAATGGACGTGATAGCACCAGAGCCCTCCGTGAGGCGCTTGACGGAGGTCTTCTCCCCGGCCGGGGGCTTGGGCAGCCGCCTCCGGAGCCAGGGGTGGCGGAGGGCCTGGCTGGGGGTCATGCGCAGGGCCGGGTCCCACTCCAGACACTGCTTGAGGAAGTCCAGGAAGAGGGGGTCGTCGCAGCCCTTGAGGGCCGTCACCCACTCCTTGCTCCCCGGCGGGCCCCGGAGCTTGCCCCGGCGCGAGCGCCCCCCCGTGAGCGCCGTGGACCCGTCCGGCAGGGTGGTGACGGTGCAGTACCGGGGGTAGCCCTTGGAGCTGACAAAGTTTTTGGCTCTCTTGGACGCGTCCAGCAGCTTCTGCGACGGCATGCCCAGCAGCTCGATGACGCACGCCAGCTGGTCCCCCTCGTCCTCGCCCGGGAGGAGCGGGTACCCGGTCAGCAGCTCCGCCAGGATGCAGCCCAGGCTCCACATGTCGATGGGCATGCCGTAGCGGGCGCCCAGGATGACCTCGGGCGCGCGGTAGAAGCGGGACTGGATGTAGGTGTAGACGCGCTGGTGCTCGTAGCAGCTGGAGCCGAAGTCGATGACCTTGATGCCGCTGCGGCCCTGCTGCTTGAGCAGGATGTTCTCGGGCTTCAGGTCGCAGTGGATGATGCGGCTCTTGTGCAGCGACTCCAGGCACTGCAGGATGGAGTGGGCGAACTTGCGCACCAGCGGCAGGCTGAAGCCCTGGAACTTGTTCTTCTTGATGAGCTCGTACAGGTTCATGCTGAGCAGCTCGAAGGTCATGCAGATGTGGTTGCGGAATGTGAAGTTCTCCAGCATGTGGATGACGTTCATGGCGGCGTCCTTGTCCTGCTTGCGCAGGTGCTCCAGGATGCGGATCTCCTCGGCCGCCTGCCGGTGGAAGCGCTTCTCGTTGCGCACCATCTTCAGCGCCACGTGCTGGTGCGTCTTGTGGTCGTAGGCCTTCACCACCTGGCCGAAGCTGCCCTTGCCGATGACCTTCAGCACCTCGTAGCGGTAGGCGATGTGGTCGTGCGGCACGTGGATGTAGGAGCCCTGGTCGTCGTCGTAGCCGCCGTTGTTGGAGCCGCCCAGCACGCCGGGCCGCTTCTTGGCGTTGGGGCCCGCGAAGTAGACCTCCGGGTAGTTGAAGATCTCGTGGTGCTCGAACGCCGTCAGCTTGGCCATGTACTGCTTCATGGCCTGCTCGGGCGTCATGGGGAAGGGGCGGGGCTTGCCGTCGGAGGACTTGAGCGAGGCGGAGCTTCCCTGCCGGCAGTGCCCGCTCTCCGGCGGTCTCTCGGGCAGCGGGATGCCCGCGCGGCCCACGGGCGTCAGGCCGTTGGGCTGAGTGGTCAGCACTGTCCGTTTGTTGCTGTTCTCCTCGAAGAGCTGCTGGACGTGGATCTGCGGGTGGCTCCCAGTGTGCAGGTGCTCGTTCATTGTGTGCTTATTGCCTCCGGCCTTGAGAGAGAGAGAGAGAGAGAAACTGCTGTTAGAACAGCCTTTCCAAAGATCTGTGGCAAAAAAACGCAGACTGGGCACACAGCAAGCAATATTACCAAGCTTTAATAAAAATTCACTCAGACTTGCAACACTCCACCGGGTGGTGCGACATTTCTAAGGCCTGTCATTCTGAACCGCAGACAAAAACTTAATTGTCAGAGCCGGCTGCTGGCAAAAACAATCTATGCAGACTGCAACAAAAAAAAAGTCTGTCTTAAGTGTTTCAGTCTTATTATGAGACTTCTTGAGAGAGTTCTTTTCTCTCAAATAGAAAACATCAGCTCGTTTTAAGTTATTTTTTGCTTGACAAGTGAAATTGTCCTGACCCCTTTGACAAATCCTGAAATGAGTCAAACACGCACCCTATTGGCAGGCTTTTTGCCTTATTTAGCCAAAAACTATTCGAAATAAGACTGGAAGTTTAAATATAAAACTAAAGCGCTTGTTCGGATCGACTTTTTTCAGTGTACAACCATCCCTGGGCCACAGAACTCAAGTTATTTTTTCTGAGACGTTTTAATTGTACAGTAAGGTTATTTATGTTTCTGCAGCGATCGGAAAAGAACAGCGCACCCCCAGCTTCAGCACACTGCTGGTGCACTTGGGTTCTATACGTGCATCTGTGCTCTGCGTTTGCCGTGTGTTAGTTCTAAAAGTGACCCTGGCATCCATGGCATGCGTTTCCCAAGAGCCCGATTCTACTCCGCGTTATGCAACGCGCGCTGAGAGTTTTATGGTAACGGTTTGGAAAAGGTCTGCCTTTTCTGCTTGAAACCAGTGCCAGTGCAAGCTGTGGAAGTTGCAGACTAGGTTTTTTTCGTGTTTACAGAACGCGAAACTTGCATTTCCTGCTTTCCCGAACGTCCTATTTCCTGTCCGAAGCTCGGGTTTCCCCGATGGCGGCGATTGCCTCCGCGTCTTGTTTTCACTGAAACATCCTGTTGCTTCAGCCGGTGGCACAACCCCTTCCTCATTCTAATCACCGTACTCGAAAACGAGGGGGTTTGAAACCCCCGGCAACCTGCTGCGGCGGGCCCTGCAGACGCCGCTGTCGCGCTGCTGCCATTTCTTGGCTTGCGCCGTCTCGTGTCTTTCGACCTTCGCGGCACTCACGTCGCGCTCGACGTCGTCGCGCGGAAGGCAACAGGCACGTAATGGCTCCCTCTCTGTTCAGGCTTTCAGGGCCAGTTTCACAGAAGGCCTCAGATCCATTCTGTCCTAGTCATAAATGCAGTGACCGCCCCCCACCCCGCCACCCCACCCCACCAAGCACACCCTCCCCAATACAGTACGCCCGCTACCACTCCTATTTAAGCAGCAAGGTCATAAACCACCCAGCCACACAATGCGAAGCATGTCACCCGGTGCGGGTTTCCACACTCTCTGACAGCGGAGGGGAGGGGGCTGCTCAGAGACGCATCCGACGCACCCAGCAAACAATGGCCGGATCGTCCGCTACCGCCGCAGCCCGCGCGCGATTTACTTTTTCGGATTCCAATCGAAAGCGAAGCGCTTGCACGCCTGAGGATGTAAAGCAGCGAGCCAAAATGGAGGACGCGCACCTGAACGCGCACCGGAGGAACAACAAACACGCGCTTCCTGCCATTGTGAGGAAACGCGTGGCCTGGTCTTTGAGGGGCCTGCCTGAGCGCTGGGTGCAAATCAGGCCGGAATGAAAAGGCCGCTTTGGTCCCGACTCCACCAATCAAACGTGACTACGGTTTGAGTCTGAGGAAAGGAGGTCTCTGGCAAACAGCCGGAGTGGACACCGGCAGAGCTGAACAAAGACTCCGGCCTGCTCTCTGGGGACTGTGGGGGGGGCGGGGGGGTGGACTATCGTTCTAAAACACCTTGCGCTGCTTCGTCCCGTGGCCAGCGGGGTGCAGCGTGCGCGGGCGAACGCCTCCGAGTCTCTCTCTCGCTACCAGCCCCGCTTTCGCTGCTCCTCAGACGGCTTCCTTAGCCGCCACCGCCGCCGCCGCACGCGCGAGGCTAGCGCCATTCAAGGCAACGTTCCGATAAACCAGGACCGAGGTTAACCGAGGACAGCGGATCGAGGGCCGCAGACGAACAGACTAGCACAAGGAAACGGTGGCAAGGCGCAGGGCAGAGTGTAATATTTTCCGTGTAACCCCCCCCCACCCCTCCCCGCCCCCAAACCGGTCCCCATGGCAACAAACGGACACCACGGCCGTCTGGAACGGACCCCAGAACGACCGAAAGGGGCAACGAGACGAGGCCACCTCTCCTACACCTTGACGGTCCTCTCTCTCTCTCTCTCTCTCTCTCTCCCTCTCCCTCTCTCTCCCTCTCTCTCTGTCTCTCTCTCTCCAGCTGCGACACCTGAGCTGACAGCTGTGCTCGGAGGCTGAATTAGCCCACAGTTTTTTCCACTAGGCCTGACCTTGCCACCAACATATGCTCCGGTCAGGAGTTCGCTGCTTTTGTTGGAGACTGAAGGGCACTGGGAAACCTAAATTTAAAACACTTTAATGGCTGGAATTTTCCCCTGCGCTTGTCATTATGGGGCAATGACATAAAAGCATTCAGTGAAGGCGTGAATGCGTTCTGACCGTTATTTGCTTTCAAATCATTCCAGACAGAGATTATTAAAGCAGGAAACAAAGCCAAATACTGGCCATTTGATATCCGTTTGTTCCTGCCCTTTTGATTACATGGTGTTAAAATTGTACGATCAGGACCAATTCAGGGTGATTGGGGAAAAAGCACACCTGACATACTTAACTGCACTTATGATTCACATTGATTGGGCTAAGCAATATTTATCAAATGCCAAAGAGCCATTAATTAATATGTAAACAAAGTGAAAGCGGAGACCATCATACCACTGCATCGTCACATTAAGCTCGATTTGTTGCACGTCTGAACTCTTGACTGTGTAAAAACACAATGTCTACTTCGCACGATTTCCTTCCATTCCATTCGGAGGGACCTCACTTCCTACGAAAAGCTCTCAGCCTCCGACAAAGACCGAGAAATCAATAGGATGCGACGCTGAGAGATTACATTCGGCCAGGAGAAATGGCACGCAATACAAATTAACTTGTGGAAAAATGTACTGCGAAGCCCTGGAGACCCCTGCTTATATTCGTTATTTGTGCTCTGCATTTTCGGGTAATCAATTTCATTGGCAGAAAAACACCTGACGCCTAATCAGCTAAGCTGTATATATAATGTACAGTAGAGAGGAGTGGTGGTGGGTGATGTGATGTCATACGTTAAGCTGGTCCATTTCATGCGCCCTGGCACAGACAACTCATTCTAACACCCTACACGAGCATTACCGAATGAATGCCTCACTCAAGCATGGGCCTGTGACTGATTTGCAATTTTGAGAAATCAACGGCAGGAAATAAATTAAATTGAATTAATTGGTTATTTTAAGTCTGAATTATTTAAAAACTTTATGGTGTATGTACAGTGAACAAGAATCCTTTTCATTTGAATGGCGACATTCGGGTGTGTAAACAGCACTCCCCTTTCCACAAACTAGACTGATTTTATCGACTTCAAGAGAGGTGCCAGTTAATGTTCAAACACACCGAACAAACTGATAAATTTAAACACGCCGTGCATAAATGTTGACGCGTCTGCGATAGGTAAGCTTCACGTGTACTTACTAAGATCAGAGAGTGAGATTGCATGGGTGAGTAAACGGCTAAACCTATCTATTTGGTGGAACCTTCATTGGTGCTATCATCATGTTTAATATAACACCAACATAATATTTAGTACAACACCAGAACAAATCCAAAATATTTAGAACGGCAAAGGAAGTCGATAAATGTATAGTAAAAAAAAACAATTAGCACTTACATTTCCGCTCATTTAAACTGTATACAGAAGCACTAGTACTTACGGCAATACACCAAAGATACATTACATCTAGTTTACGATTACATGCACGCCATTTACTACTCTCTAATTTTACCATAAATAAGCCATTCTTAACGTCAATGACAGCAGGACTGCGTGCGCATTAGATTGCTCATTGCTCGGTGGGCTCAGTTCACCCATCCCCCATTCATGTCAGCCTACCAACACAATACATTAACCTGGGCCTGCTGCCTTTCCTTCGTGGATCACCTCGCAGATAATCCAAATCCTGACTTTCTTTATATATGTCGAATTCATTACACAGCGAAATTGAAAGAACAGAAAGCTCCACGGTATTTTCGGTAGTCAATGGCAAGTAGATTACTGCACATTTAGCCTAACTAGTCTTACCAGTGCAATGACAGATTATGTTTAGCAGACGTTACATAGCCTGGATTGCAAATAGACGCTGTTTAGCCTACGTTATGAAGCGAAAAACATAGTGATATAGATTAATGCATGTTGCTTTGGAAACAATGGAATGCTGTCATATTCATAATGCGTGTAACTGGTTGACAAGCCTCTCTACAGCAGTACAGCATTTCTGGCTAATCTATAGGCCTCACGTGACAATAGCGGTGACAATTTGTCTCCAAGCACATTATTAGCTTGGACAGCTAGGTAACAACAACGACAACGAAACAAAGAGGTCGCTTGGTGCACGTACACTCGTTTAATTATGAGGCGATAAAGTAACGTTTACACTTAGCCTCTGTAAACTAAATCCAAAATGCACATGCACCCCCCTTTCAATTCTGGTCTTACTTTAAAATGAAAACGACATTTAATCTGATTTTATGTGATGGCCCAAAAGATGCAGCATTCCCTAAAAGGATGAAATGTTTAACTCCAGTGGAATAAATCGTAATTCTCCTATAGCCTATATGTAACATTCGCTTGTAATGTTACAGGCTTTTAATGTACTTCATACCGTTAGTGAGTTGGTGTTCCTGAGGGGTGGTAATGTGACGGGTGATGTCGGGTCGGTCCCTGCTCCGGCCCTTAGACCCCCAATTCCGATTCCGGGGGAAGACTGTACCTGGCAAACCACTTCACCCCCCTTGCCTATGAAAAGATCAAGAAATTCAGTTATACTGTTGACATGCTAACGCAGCTATATGATATTTACTATTCACTATGGTTATAGATAAGCTTGCAACATACATCTGGCATTAGCATCACATATTATCTTATTCTTAGAAAGGCGTTTTAGGTGTAAATCCAAGTAAATTAGTAACAGCAATACTATCTCCAATCCTCACGTTGCCATTAATTTGGACGAGATGACTGACTAATCCAGCCAAATATGGAACCGATAAAACGGGTTCCATGCACCGATAAAACGGGTTCCATGCCCAGTTGAGCCATTTTAACATTGTAGCCTGCTAAATCGAACTCAGAAATAACAAGACTGCTTCTCATGTAAACTCATTTTAGTTTACCAGGGACATAACCAGTAGGCTATACTGAAACGCCTTTAAATTCCATCGATCTTGCAAAACAGAAATGTCTGGTTTACAAAAGCGCTTAATGGGAACATTTCAGGTCACTGCACCTACATTTCCAAGAAATACTTTTGCGCATAAAGGGAAATTATAAACCACCCCATACAAGAATGTATGTTGCAAGCTAGGATACCATACCAAAATCCCAGTTTGCAATAGTATATAGCTAGCACACACTAGAAGGTAAAATACTGGATTAACCAACGCTGTATGCACGATATAGAGTAAAGCCGAGATAAGTAGCTCATGTAGCTAGCTAGCACCTCCCAGTATACCCTAGAATCGAGATATAGAACAGCTTAGAAAAATGCACCCGAAAGGATTTACGTTGCCCCTGTCTCTCAGTTTCTTACCAGTTGGGTAGACAGCAGCGCAGGGTTTCTTGGTTAACATGGCCGCTGGAGAGTCACACATAGAAAACCCACTTCAGAATCTCCCCTCCTCCCTCTCCACACTCTGATCACCAACTCTGTTACTCCAATCAGCTACATCCAGACTTGCATTCTCAACCTGTGCCGTAAACGCGGGGACAGCTTCCACCAACACCACCCCGACAGTCTACTACCATCGCTTGGAAACGCATGAAACAAACGAAGTGCCTTTGTGGTCAAAATCCGTAGGCCTACTAAAATCGTTAATGCAACTCCACACCTTCAGCAGTCGCAACGTTCGAGCATTTAACGTCGTTCTGTCTCGCGCACACTCAACATGCATGGTCAAGCATTCCCAGTCGGTCGTGTAGGGCTCCTTATCTTTCTTTAGCTCTCGTCTACCTCTCTCCCTCCGTTAATAATGGTCGTAGAACGTGGTGGGGTCTGTTGCCAAGCCAGACTAAACTCGCGACGCACAGCGCGGCTGCGGGAGGGATTTATCGCAGAGGTATCATTTGTCCCGTGCAGAGGAACAGCCCACCCATTATTTCTCTGAACATGAAGTACTGTGTTCCGCGTTCGCAATCCATGGTGTACACACAGTGCCCAATGGATGTTTGGTTTTAGCAAAACGGGGGCGTTCATGTTCTCACAGTTTAAAATGCCAAACAGACGTGGAAAAACCTAGAAACATTCTAAATAAGCCCATAAAGTTGGTAATGCATAAATGGTATCAGTACCACAAGTTAAAATACGAAACATGACATTGGAAAATGATACCTTCTTCTTCACACTCAGTGAAGAATCCATCAGTTTCTCTCATTCTTCCTGTTTGACCTCCATTGGAATGGTGGCCCTTTCCCCCTCCCCGTCCTTTAAGGAAACTATTATATAATTATTAATAATATAATATTATTATTATTATTATTATAATATAATAATAATATATAATATATATATATATATATTATTATAACCCAATTTAACAGTTTATACATTACAGTCTTCAAACAATAACCAATTGCGTAGGTACAGTTTACCCCGGGGCAATAATAGAACACTTTATGGGTCCTTGATGCAAATTAGTTCTTTGTGAGGAAGGTGAATAGCGATGCTGGTTTCATGGCATTTGAAGAGTTCAGTTGATTGGTTATAGCAACAAATCGACACAAAATGTTAGCTATCAGCTCATGTGAACTTCTAGTTGACTTTAATGAACCTATTTTGATTCTAGGCGAGGACTCTTACCAACTATGGTTTTGCTCTGTGTGGTTTTATTCTCGCCACTAATCGCATGTGTGTCTTTTGTCGCCACCGTGTGGCCATTTTGTATAACTGCACTGTTAATTTAACTAATTTTGCCTAACAAACCATTCTCTATATTAGTCTTCATTTACACCAGGGAAAGCGATGTTTTCAGGAACCCGTCACAAAAAAAACCCTCCTTGAGCACAGTACATAGAATTTTCGTTTGGAACTGTCAGGGACGATATTACCATTTCCCACAGTCCCAGACCTCACCCTCCTCACTAGTTTGTAACAGAGGGTAATGTTAAAAGCAATGCCTCAAGGAGTAACCAAACATGTTGGTGCATGACAGCCGGAGGTCCTGTGTTTAGTGGACCTACTTTCCGTGGGAGGCATCAGCAGGCACTATGTGAAGGACTGAACTACCGATATAGGCGGTGGCTCACTGGTGATTAGGAGGCTGTGATAACAGAAACAGGCTCACTGGGAAGCGCCAGTGATGTCAGCGTGTGTTTCAAGCCTGTCAGAGCGCAAGTAGGTGTGAAACTGAGACACGCAGCCCGTCACGCGTCGAGTGTGATGGAGGACCGTGCTTTCTTTGCTGTTCGAATATGCAAGGGTCTCTGTGTCTCTCTGTGACTCTCTGTGTCTCTCTGTGACTCTCTGTGTCTCTCTGTGACTCTCTGTGGCTCTCTGTGACTCTCTGTGTCTCTCTGTGACTCTCTGTGGCTCTCTGTGACTCTCTGTGTCTCTCTGTGACTCTCTGTGACTCTCTGTGGCTCTCTGTGACTCTCTGTGGCTCTCTGTGACTCTCTGTGACTCTCTGTGGGTCTCTGTGGCTCTCTGTGACTCTCTGTGACTCTGTGGCTCTCTGTGGCTCTCTGTGACTCTCTGTGGCCCTCTGTGACTCTCTGTGGCTCTCTGTGACTCTCTGTGTCTCTCGGTGACTCTCTGTGTCTCTCTGTGGCTCTCTGTGACTCTCTGTGACTCTCTGTGGCTCTCTGTGACTCTCTGTGGCTCTCTGTGACTCTCTGTGGCTCTCTGTGGCTCTCTTTAGCTCTCTGTGGCTCTCTGTGACTCTGTGACTCTCTGTGGCTCTCTGTGACTCTCTGTGTCTCTCTGTGGGTCTCCGTGCGTCTCTGTTAATCTCTGTGTCTCTCTGTTAATCTCTGTGTCTCTCTGTGTCTCTCTGTGGGTCTCTGTGGGTCTCTGTGCTCTCTGTGCTCTCTGTGGCTCTCGTGGCCTCTGTGACTCTCTGTGTCTCTCTGTGACTCTCTGTGGCTCTCTGTGACTCTCTGTGACTCTCTGTGTCTCTCTGTGACTCTCTGTGGCTCTCTGTGACTCTCTGTGTCTCTCTGTGGCTCTCGGTGGCTCTCTGTGACTCTCTGTGTCTCTCTGTGACTCTCTGTGGCTCTCTGTGGCTCTCTGTGGCTCTCTGTGGCTCTCGGTGGCTCTCCCGCCATTTCAGGGCCTCCCGGCGCGGTGCCCTGCCTGCGGTGCTCCGCGTACACCCCTGGAGCTGCGCGGCACCCGCCGATCTGTGGGTGAGATCTCTTCCCGCCCGAGGCTCTCTGGAGAACGTCTGATCTCCGAGCGGTGACTCAGAGACCGTCTGAGCCGCCGTGTGAAAAAAAAACGAACGCAGACTTCTGTTCTCCCCCCGTCGCCTTCTGCTCGCGTTTCCGCCGGATTCCTGCGGATTTAGACGACCTGATGACCCGGGGGAAATATGGCCGCTTTGGCCGCACGCTCGTGCAGTTTAGCGTAGCAGGGACACGTGGAGGTGCTCGCTGGACCACAAGGCGAGGAAAGTGACCGAATAAGTGAAAGAGTGTGTTTTCTTTTTCTGTTGTGGAAGACCATGGCGGGGGGGGGGGGGGGTGGGGGGTGGAGTCATCCCCCCCAAGGTGCTCTAGAGACAGAGAGAGATTACGGCAGGTCTTTATTAGCATTTAGCATTAGCATTTTATCGCAGTGGCCTTCAGGGGAAGCGAGCCGTGCCGGAGTGCGATCGCCGGTTCTGGTTGCAGTCTTCCCCCCGTGGCTCTCCAGGGAACGCTCACGCTCACGCTCACTGAAGCGCCCTGATCTCTGCCTACACAAAGACAGGGAGAGAAACCGGCTCCGACAGTCACTTAAAGAGCTGACTCGCTTAGCACAGTCTTTCACCCAGTGTAACCGGCCTTTTGACGGAAGAAGAGCATGCAGAGTTCTGCACCCTGATGGAACATAATCCCGTCTGTCTTTAATGCGAAACTGCGGCTGTTCTCTGATAAAGAGGAAAAGAAGTTAGGACGGTCGTAACAATTGCCTGAAGCAGCCTGCTTAGAGCTGCCTGCTCAGTGCAAACTGGTTTGGCCAAGCAAAGCACTTCACTTTGCATTTGCACACAGGGTCATAAATAAAACAGGCGATCCCAAGACCTCGTCTGTACTCAGAGCAAAGTGTGTGTCAGAAAATGCCTCTGATGTCCAAAAAATAGAAACGAGAAAGAGCATTTTACACCGTGCAGCGATCCCCGCTGCTCTGCTCTGAGCCCACAGCCCCAGATGGCTAATTAGACCGCATGTAACTGTACCTGTGCCTCTACAATAACAACCCGGCAGAAGGCAAATCACCTCGTTACAAACTTCCACCCTGGGCTCGTCGTGCAGGCGCGTGTGCACCTGAGGCTGTTCAGGGAGCGCTCGCGCTCAGCCAGTACTAATGATGATGATTCCAGTGAGCCCCGGAGGCTCCTGCAGACCGCGGCTCTAAGCCTGCAGTCTGCTTCATGGGCCCGGTGCATACAGCCTGGTGTCAGACGACGTCCACCGAGCGTGATTAAAACTACAAGTGTAACAAAGCGGGCAATGAGTTTAGGTATCTAATGTTTAAACGTGATATGAACCGATGCAGTTAACTCCACGCGTGCGCTTTTTTTTGCACTGCAGAGGGCAGTTTTGTACCCACTGGGATACAAAACCGGGTGCTGCTTCCCGCCTGAGCTAATGGTGTTTTGGGCAAAGCGAGGAATTGTGTTCTGCAGAGACGCCTGTCAGATAAACAAAACAACCAGCATGAAAGATAAATGAAACTCATTGCGTCCGAACGACGATTCAAAAATTGCAATTAAAGACACAAGTTGCTTCGTCTGCGCTGTTCGCTGAGGCTTTAGGTGCGAGATTAAAAAACCGGAAGCCTTCTGTTTCAGTTTCCTCCCTCAGCAGCTGTTGTGAGGGTTTTTCTCTCCCCCCTCACAGCAGAGCTCTGATGATCTGATGGTAAAACACGTTTCCAGACATCGGGGAGGGGGGGGGGAGGGGATGTAGCCTGTGGCTCAGAGAGTGAACTGGAGATCAGCGGAGTGTCTGCTGTTCCTCAGGCTGGCGTGGAGCACAGTTTAAAGGTGGAGCTCAGAGGGGACAGGCTGCTGCCGCGGGTATTTCTGTCACGTTAACACAACGGATCTGGCGGCTAGCCGAGGGTGGAGGCGGGTTTCGTGTGGGTCGCCGTGGCAAGCGGGACGGGTAGCGCTCGATGTCAATCGAAGCTGAAGCGCCATCACGCAGAAAGGTGTGACAGGTATATATATATATATATATATATATAAATAATCTGGTGACACTGTACAAGTTTTTAATGGCTGATACTCTTCCTGGACGGAGCCCGACCAGCTGTAAATCAGCTGTGTGCATTGGCTCCCCAGAGGAGATAGGAACCGGCTGCTTGGCATCATTAATTGGATTGGTGCACGCTGCAAAAACAGGTGCATACAGGTATAGACTCAGAGATAGAGATAGAGACGGAATCTTACTACGCAAGTGCTAATACGTGAATAAATAACTTATGACGAGATGGAGGAAAAAATATCGATCTTGCAAGACAAACGCGTACCCAGTACAGTGGCGAGGGGAAATGGTTCGCGTGTAATGGATCTGGAACTGGAAGCTGAGGAAATCAATACTGTGAGCACTTACGGTGGCGCTGGTTTAAACATGAGGGCAAATTATTCTGAGGAGGTAACACACTCCCCCACTTAATAGGTGGTGCGAGGAGGAGGGGGTGGGGACTGAGAGATCTTTCAAGCGCTGCTGATTCATGTGTTGTAAGTGCCTCATTAGATGCTTGACTCTTACAGTGAAGCTCTGACTTGTATTCCTGACCCCCCCCCCATCGACACTGCCCACCAGCTATGGGTGAAACTGACGCTCTTTGGAGTGGAGGCCTTTGACACATCACACTGAAAGCCAGTTTCAGAGCCCATCACGGGTCACTCCAAATCTCCCCCCGCACAACCCTCCCTGTCCAAGCAAATGACTGCTGGCAATCCCATAATGCATTTCAGGGGGCCTGGAGGAGCAGCCTCATCCTTATCTGTGTCTCATCTCTCAGTGGTGAATGTTGCCATGGAGATTAAAAGCTCACAGTGCAAGTCCCCCCCGCCACACACACACACACACACACACACGTGTTCCCGGGGTCTGCTGTCCCCTCCAGGAGCAGGCCACAGAAATGAGGCTCATTAGTTTGCGTGACACTTCCAGCGAGGCCAGGAGTCACGGCGGGAGCTCGCGGGAAGTGATCCTGACGCGACGGATCCTACGGCTTCTCTGCGCCTCGGAGCCGGCCAAACGGGCAGGGGGCCGCACCACGCCCCCGTGCCGACGCACCCTAAATCTCCGTCATTGCTCTGTCCCGTGTCACTGAGCCAAACGCCAAACGTGTACCCCTACGCTCGCTCGCTCACGTGTTTTTGGGACTTTAAGGTTTCCTCGAGAACAATTTGCAGAAGGGCAAAAAAGTTTTACCTTTCCGGGGTGGAGTTGCTTTGCTTCGCCTGGAACGTCGGAACTGTTGGAGTGACGTTCTGTTCCGGTCCGTTCCGTTCTGTTCCGGTCCGTTCCGTTCTGTTCCGTTCTGTTCAGTTCTGTTCTGTTCCGGTCCGTTCCGTTCTGTTCCGGTCCGTTCCGTTCTGTTCCGTTCTGTTCAGTTCTGTTCTGTTCCGGTCCGTTCCGTTCTGTTCCGGTCCGTTCCGTTCTGTTCCGGTCCGTTCCGTTCTGTTCCGTTCTGTTCCAGAGCCGCGCTGCAGCCGCAGTGCACCGATGAGCGCTGGCTCTCTGAGGCCCGCTGCCTCAAGGCTGGATAATTAGGAGCCAAAGCAACAGCAGCGTAATTCATTCCATCGGTGAATTGGAACATCAGATGCTGCTAATTACTGCTGGAGAGGTCTGATGGAACATTTCAGTGCAGTAAATCTGGGCCCTGACTAATTGCGCTGAATTTCAAGTGATTCATTTAATACGCAGCTCATATTTAGCATGTTGTCCTTTCCTCTGCGGCTCCGGGCTCCTTGTTCTATATCGCTAACGGACCATAAAACAAAACAAAACTGAAGAAATGATCTTTGACACTGGCACACACGCGACTATTGTTATTAAAATAAATAAATAAATCACACGGCCTTTAGGAAATGCCCGCTCACTCTGATCCAGACTATAAACAGAGCGTTAACGGTGAAGAGGTGGATTGGGACGCGTTCCAGCTCAGCTTTGCCGTGGAGACATCTGGGCCTGTCCGTCCTGTGTGTGAGCGCCGAGCAGGTGAGAGTCAGGGCTGAGCGGCTGCGGTCAGAATTAATGGGATTTATTTATACAAGCGGCACGGATGGAGGCTCCCCCTGCTGGACGCTACGCAGCAGCGCGTCGTACGGTCTGACCCCGCGCGACAGCGTTTCCTTATTTGTGCACGCTCATTGTCACACATGCAACGTTAATGACAGGGGGGCGGGGAGGGTGTGGAAATAAACCAATCAAAAAGCTGTGCTGGCTGTGCTGACTTTGGGCCAGATTCAGTCCGGATCCGGTCCGGAGTCGCTCGCTGTCCGGGCTGTGGCCGTTGCTCCGGGTTTTATAACGGGCCGTGTTTGTCTGCTCCCCAGGCAGCGCGCCTCAGTTGCGACGGGCGGAGTCGTCTGACGGCGGTGTCGCCGTTTCGTTGGCTTCGGCTTTCCCGCTAACGTGCGGGCTGGGGGGGCGGCAGCGCTGCACGGCGGGAGGTCAGAGGTCGTAGGTCGGAGGTGGGAGCCGTGACTGTCCAGCAATTGGCCCGGGCCGGGACGTCCACTCCCCTGCATGGGCAGCATTCCTCCTGTCCCCGGAGCCTTGCTCCAGTTCGCTCCACTAATGCGACCTCCTTATTCCGAGAAGCCCTCTTCCCAAAACTCCCCACAGGGAGGTGACTGTGTGTGCTGGGGGCAGGGGGAGGGGAGGGCGGGTGGCTGTATTGATAGTCCGGTTTAAAAAAGAAGACTATTTTTCACCTGCCCTTTTTGCTGACTAGCCTCCCCCCGCTCTCCACCCGTCTATTATGAGGTTCGAGGAGCGGCCAGCGGGCCAACTTAACCTTTTCAAACAAATCGTTTTATTTTTGGCAGTCGTTCCGCTGCACGGCTAGTCGGACCGATAAACCGGCCCAGCTGTCCCCCGTCCTGCTCTTTCAGTCTGGCTGTGTCACTTTCTTTAGGCAGGATTATCTTACCTCTGTGCGGGATGCTCTTTCCCCATCGCACAAGGAACCTGTTCCAATTTGCCTTTGTGCAAGTGAAGCAATATGGGATGGTTGTGAGGCATACTTTAATACCGGTAAATTTTTTATTTTAAAAAAAAGAATAGCTCTTTCATGCTAAGTATAATTTTTGACTGTTAATTGCTATTGCAAATGTGCCGTTTTGAGAATGTAGCACACCTACAGCCACCCTGACCACATAAGCAGAATGAAATACGCGGTTGTGTGCAGCAGGGTTGCCATGGTGAATGGCGGGTTTCGCGTGGTCTCTTTAGGCCTGTCCCCTTCCGCGACCCCGCGACGTTCCGTGTCGGCCTGCGTTAGATCCAATCAGCCCCCAACGCACCTGTCCGTCTCCACAGGTGACTGTAATCACATCTACTGGGCCACACTCACACCTGTTTAAGCTGTGAAAGTGATTGAGACGAGCTCCTCACACAGAAACCCGCCCCGGCTGAGACACTGAGTGAGTAAAAGTGCTTCTGCGGCGTCAAGAAGCAGCAAGGGCCTCGCGCATCACCGTCAGTCTGAGGTACAGATGGATTTTGTCAGTTTGTTATGAATGGACGGCATGCAAAGCACGGTGTCTTTTCGAGGTCCACGGCCGCCATTTTGTATTTATTTATCATCAGCGAAGGCCTCGCAAAAAGTCCCGGTGATGAAATCCGGACGTTCGGATTTCCGCACCGCTGCGGTCCAAAGCGTGCGCGCGACTCGCGGTTCGTGGTTCCCGTTCTCAGACGGCTCTTCTGCTTCCTGGCCGCCGCCCCGCGCCCGCTTCCTGCGCGGCCTCCCTTCATCACCCCCCCGGCGCGCTCTCCAGCTGACCGTTACGCAGGTGGAACGTCTCCAGCGGATCGAGAATCGCGTTCCGAAGCGTTTCGGGTTTCGCGCCCCGCTGGAATAAGACGTGAAGGGTGACTGCTGAGATTTTTTAAAAATCTGCGCTCGGAATAAATAGCCCTGTCACGCACTGGAAGGCCATCCGAGCGCTGCACGGGGATCTTACCCATTTAAGAACAAGCCTTAGGCATCTGCTGACCAGCGGGCTTCAGCGTTTCAATGCCCGCTGGATCACAAGGGAGAGGAACAGCTGGGGAGGTCCATAAACAGGCCGCTGGGACGCGGGCCCAAACGAACTCGGTGACACGGGGCCGGCCCCAGCCCAGTTCCTGGAGGTCTACCACCCCGCAGGGTTTCCATTTCAGCCCTAATCTGGCACACCTGACTCTGCTAATTAACAGCTCAACGAGGCCTCTGGCTGTTTGAGGAGGAGCGCTTTGTTAGGCTCGGATTCGAACGGGGACGGGCAGCCCTGCTCTGACACTTCAGACGAAAGTGAAGTGAGCACTTGTCCGTTTTTTTTCCTGAAGTGCACCCGCCCGAGAATAGGCTGTTCTGATCTCAGACAAAGGCCCTGCAGCAGTAATAGCATCGGTAATGGTGGCTCTGTCCTCTCCTCCAAAACACAAAGTGCTGCGCCGTGTGACTGTAAGGACTTTTTTTTTTACGGGAAAAGGCATGGGCTCTCCGTACGAGCAATAACATGAGGACAGGAGCCTTACACTCAGCGGGGAAATATTTCTGCGGGACGCGTCCTGTTGATTATCAAGGGAAAGTTATATTTAGTGTCATTTTTCACCACAGCTCTCTGAAGCCCTGTGTCTTCATGCCCCTTTCCGGTCGTGCTGTAGAACAGATAAACCCTGAAAGCGTCTCTGCACACTGCTGGTGGGTCCAGGGGTGCCCTGCTGCAGAAAAGGGGTGCAGCCCGCAGCGTGTGCCCCCGGCTCGGGGTCAGCGGGGGACGCTTTTAGCCCTGGAGAGAGTCGTGGGCGGTTGGCACGGCCCCCCCTGGCCCGGGTCCACGTGGCATCGGGGCCATTTTCCACAGCCCGGCCGTGAAACCCCCCTGCCAGCAGGCCCCCAAACGGGCATGACCCGAGATGCCATCTTCACCCATCGTCAAAATGAAAATGCCACCATCCACCCCCGTCTAGACCACGGATACTCAGATCTGGACCTCCAATCCGAAATCCAGTTTTTGTTCTCCGGCCAGGTGATTAACTGAACAGTTAGTGCTGCTGATTGGCCAGACTACATTCACACCTGACTCCCAGGTAAAGGGAGGATGGAAAACCAGAAAATCAGTTCTTGGACCTTGAGTGTCACGGTCTTTACTGAGCAATCTCTCTGCACATTGGTGATGCTGCTCTGCTGATGCTGCAACAGCAGTGGTCCTCAAACCGTGGGTCGGAACCCACCAGTAGGTTGTGTGAGGATTTGATACATGTGAAACTACTGTCTGTATCATCCACTGTCTATCATCCACTGTCCATATCATCCGCTGTCTGTCATCCACTGTCCATATCATCCACTGTCTGTCATCCACTGTCCATATCATCCGCTGTCTGTCATCCACTGTCTATATTATCCACTGTCTATATCATCTACTGTCTGTCATCCACTGTCCATATCATCCACTGTCTGTCATCCACTGTCCATATCATCCACTGTCTGTCATCCACTGTCCATATCATCCACTGTCTGTCATCCACTGTCTATATTATCCACTGTCTATATCATCTACTGTCTGCCATCCACTGTCTATATCATTCACTGTCTGTCATCCACTGTCCATATCATCCACTGTCTGTCATCCACTGTCCATATCATCCACTGTCTGTCATCCACTGTCCATATCATCCACTGTCTGTCATCCACTGTCCATATCATCCACTGTCTGTCATCCACTGTCTATATTATCCACTGTCTATATTATCCACTGTCTGTATCACCAGCTGGAGCCAAACCAAGGCCCTCCTTGTTAGGGGCTGGGAGTCCAGCCTCAGCATGGATAAATAGGAGGTGTTGCTCCCGCAGGGAGTTCAGGGAGGAGGCGTCATGTGAACAGGTGGGCCGCAGGAGCGGGTCGGAGGTGCGCGCGGCGCGGGGCAGGGGCAGGGGCGAGCGAAAGCGAGACGGCGGGTAAATAAAGAATGAACAGAACCGGCGGTGAAAGCCTAGACGGGAGGCCCCGCCGGGGCCCAGACGTGCCGGGAGAGGCGGAGGTGATGAAACCCGAGCAGGACGGGCCGGGACACCTCAGCACCCCGGCCCGGGGGCGGTCCGAAATAGCGCAGCGCGGAGTTTTCGGACAGGGGCGACGCGTCACGGGTGAAGGGGAAAGTGGGGGGGGGAGGGGCAGTGTGGTAAAACAGCAGGGCTGGGCCTCAGGATCCAATGGAGGTTAGGATGCTAGAAACAAACAGAGAAGCAAATGAATAAAGTAAATAAAGTCTGAATGAATCACAAAAGGCTCAGAATTGTAGGCTTGTGCACATAAATGTAATTTCCGGGACATTAAAATTAAGAAAAGTCACACCGTATAGCTTCCATACATCATTATTTCGCCAGGAAGTGCGTTGCTTTATGTCATATTACTGCTAGTTTTTGAACAATAATTCTCTGGGCGTTTTTCAGTTTTAGCACATCAGCGAGTGATAAGACTGTCTCTAATTAAACTTGATAATGATCAATAATATAATGGTGCCATTCACAATGTAAGCGATGCAAAAACAACCACTAAAGCAAGATACCCATTGAGTTAATAATGGAAAAGGACGCACACTGGCAAATACGCACAGATCATATTGGGCCCGTTGGTGGCCATTTGGCTGAAATCGGTGATAAATGGTTTTCCATCCTCTTGCTGGCGCTCAAGGTATGTCAGGAATAGAACGGCGGTGACACAAGGCAGATGCACACCCATTAATCTGTGACCGCAGGATGGAAATGCACATGCTCTCTCTGCAGCTTCGAGCGATCATTCGTTAGGCTGAGGGTGCCCCCTTGTGGACGTCCAGCACACCAAACGCAAAGCAAACGAGTGTCCAAAGGAGGAAATTGAGTTCATCGTTTCTTCGTTTCCACAGTCAAGCGAAGCGCAGTTTTTTAAATGATATTCGACTAAATTTAGGACTGCAATGTTATCGCATGTTAACATACGAAGCAGAAGTTGATTCTTCGGGTATTCTCAGAGGATGTTATGCCTGAGATTGCCTAAACACAAGCATGTTCAAGCAATCGTGTTAATCTTTTAATCTATTATATATTAATCTTCTGCACTAATCATTCAAACCTCACACACCATGCTGATCTCTCTGCTCTAATCTGTGACCTCAGGGCAACTGGCCTATCCCGTTCCTGTGTCTCCATGCCTGTCAGCAAGTGCCCCACTAGGGATTTTGGGCCCCATGAAAAGATCTCACATTGGGCCCCACCACATCAGGTCGCCCCATCCCTGTGCCATTACATCACAAATTTTTGAGGATCCCTGTCAGTCAGAGCCACTGGAATCATCATAATCACCATGTGTGACTGATGTGGCTTTTATACATTTAAAACATCTTTTGTTGAAATACACAGCATGCTGAATATTATACATTACGATAAATAGCATGCAACCCTGGAATTGTCCTTCTTTCACAATGAGGTCATTTTCATGCAATTCCAAACCATTCCACTTGGGATTGCACTAAGCACATCTTTGGTCCTTGATACTCATTAAAAGTACAGTAGTTGGTCTGTATCAGGTTATTGCAAGTTAGTATATTAATACATTGACATGAAAATATAAATAGAAGGTACAAAAATAGTGGACAGCCTGTTATTTGGACATATACTGTATAATTCTAATTTCTAATAACATCATAAACTCAAGTTCATGAACTCAGAGCAGCATTTGAATGGCAGTTACCGTTATTGTCTATAGACTCAGACGTGTAACGACTGAAGTGGAATAAGCCTATTAAAGCAAAATTAGGCATTGAGCTGATATACAGCAAACAGGGACGGCAGACATTTCATACACGTTGCTCGCCAAAAGCACAGATAACAGCAACAATCTTTTTGGAGGACAGGGTCATTTCTGTGGAATGTCGGTGGAAGGACTGCAGTTGTAAGCTATGAATGGAAGCTATTCATTTAAACAAGCCATCAATCTCTAGGATAGGTAGGACTGCTGCTGTCTAAATTATGTTTTTCATAGTCTCCTGTCATTCATTTTCCCCGACTGCAGTGTTCTATTCTGTCGTTTGCAAGAAGGATAGAATCAAATGCATTATGGGAGATTTCATTTTCAAGAAACTGAGTTTGGGAAAAGTTAGAGAAAAAAGTCTTTTCAGTCATTTTTGCTGGAATATTTCCTAAATCTATGAAACCATACCACTGTACTGGAAAAGAATTAAAAACATACTGCAAGTGTAATACATAAACTTCTCTTTTGTGACAGACTCAGCAATGGAAAGAAAATAATTTTGATTTGTACCATGAAAGAAAATCCCGCAGACTGCCAGCTGTTTCCCCAGGGGTTCCATGCAAACAGGTAAACCTCACTTTGCGTGCAGCGCGTTTGACCAGTTTTCATTTGGCAGAACGTTCACGTTCTTCATTTGACTGAACCGCCCCGTGTGGGTGCTCGAGCTAGGGTCACCCCTCCGCCTCCTCTTCCTGTGTAATACCGCACTGGCTCCTAAACTGAGTGGGATAGGTCCCAGACTCCTTGGCAGTGTGCGAGAGGTATCACCTGTTGTATTTTCACAAGGTGAGCTGCCAGCTGAAGGATTGGCCACTCCCCCCTCACAACCCCCTTCGTCTCTGATTTCTTTGGCTTGTTCCTATTTCTCTGCTCACTTGCTTTTCCTCTTTTTTTATCTTCACGCTCTTTTTCCTCGTTCCCCTCCTCTCTCTCTCTCTCTCCCTCCCTCTCTCCCTCTCTCTCTCTAGCTGATACGATAAGCAGTCGAACCCACTGCCAAGCAGAAGAGAGGCCCCCCGGGGACACACATGCCTGTTGCAATGTGCAATGGAATGCGTGGCTTCAAGATTCTTTTGATTCACAATGGAATGATGTGATGGATGGATGTACCAACCCCACTGAACCAGAAAACTGAAGAAAGAGAAGAACTGTTCTAACTACCTTTTAGGTGGCCTGAAATAAACAAACAACAACAAAACATTACATTATATATATATATATCATTTTTAAAATTGATTATACATTTTTTTATGCTTAATTGTCCTTAAAAAACAACTTTTGGATGGTTATCAGACAAAACGTCTCTTTCTTCCATTTCTGTGAGCTCACCAGTCACCCCAGTTCAGCTGGAGGAAGCCTGGGCTATGTCTGAATCAGCACACTTGCCTACTGTTGAGTATACAAGTCGTATGCCGCTTGTATACTTAGCAGTAGGCAAGTATGCTGATTTGGGCCGGGCTCTGGCGTGGAGTGGGGGAAATGGCACTCTGAGTCTGGGTCAGGCTGCTTAACGAAGGTGGAGCTGCACTCTGGAGCCCGTATGGCATCTACGAGTGCAGTCCTGTGTGACGGTTCACACCTGCCCCCTACTGGTCATCCCTGGAATAAAAACTAAACAGATGCTTACTTTCACATTAATATTTAACACTCATATCTCACTGGAACGCAACAAGTAAATAAGCCTCAGATAAGGACGGCTTGTTCTAACAGAGTTGATTTATAAATTCCTATCTGACAAAACACAGGCTTTCCCCCGCATGTTTGCTCAGAGCAGGGCAGAGCAGTTTTCCTGCGCGTGGACATGTACACAGAATGATTATTTATTCAGCCATTTTTAATTACAATTCACTGGATTGTTCAGCCAAAGGAAACTGGGATGGTATTGCAAAGTCTGGAAGATTGACTCTGAACTGTGGCGCAGCAAGAAAAGTAAATATGTAAAGAGCAATATAATAGGCTGACCAGATGGTCTCTTCATCCAGGACATTTCCTCTTTTAGATCGTTCCATAGACTGCATATAAACTAATGGCCCAGTATTATGTTCATGATGCCCACCTGCCTCTGTCCTCTTTTTAAAAGCCAATGCTGTATATGGTCACCCTACAATATAAAAATAACAACGCCAAGGTGGCAAAAATGGCACGCATGTCCACGCATAACCGGACCCATTCTACTGGAGGATTAGCGGGGAGAAATCTTCATGCATTTGCTAACGTTTAAAACACATGTTGAGCATGACCAGGAAACCCGCTATCATGTGGAAAATGGCTGTGAGAGGACAGCTGGTTCCTACATTGCAGTACAGTGATGCAAGCTCTTTTTACCCTCCGAGTTCCGGTGATGATTGTTGCCCTGGTAACATGAGGGCCTGCTACTGGGCGCTCCTCGCAGTTTCCGTTTCCTGTCATTGTTGAGCAGAGAGTAGCCTGCCCCCCCCCCCCCAAAAACAGATCTCTTCTCCATCTTCATTTTTAAACGTATTTTAACCTGTATTTTATATTATTATTATTAGCTCTGAGGACTGTGGGTTGTAGCCAGTTTAGCCCACTCTCTTGAACCTTGATGGAAACACAGAACACAATAGAGTATTCTGGTAGCAAAATGGCACCTTTTACCAGACCCCTGGGGGATGGGCTTCCCGTTAAGGAACTGTCACGTGGGGATGGATGAGATTTTGTGATTTCAGGAAAACAATGCTTAAGGCAACTTCTCAGATCAGGTCTGCTGACTTGGAAGCCCAGTGATTTTAAAAGTAAAATGTCCACACACAGATCTGGCAGCATATTTTGTCCAGGTGTATGTTGTAACAAAGCTGCCATTAAGAGAGCTTAACATCCGATCAGTCGTGATTTTGGGGTGTGTTTACAGAGTCAGGGTTACCAAACCCTACGAAGGCTGTCCTTTCACAATTTAAATAGGTCCCTTAAAGTTGCTCTCTTGCTTAACGCGGGGATGACCTTTGTCACGGTTTCCCTTCTGTCTGACGGAACAGTGTAACCCCCTCATTGGAAACGTATGTAATCCGGTCACCAGGGAGACCAACTGCTTCCGTGCGCCAGCACAAGTGTCACAATCTGCAACGAAATAGCAACATGGCGCAGATGCCCAACTGACGAAAGAAATCCCTTTGGTTTAGTTCCGCTTCCTGACAAATTCTGCTTGGCGGGAATCTTTGCTCTTTTGCCTCCGAGCTTCACTCTGATGTGTGAGTCAATACGTGGAGGACCTGCTGGGGTGGGGGCAGTTGCCGTGGGATACGGTGACACGTTATCCCAGTACAAGAGAAGGAAACACTTCTCTGCACCACCAAGGCTAATTTCACTGAAAACCGCTTTCCTCCGATTGTCCAAATGAGCCTTTGTACACACTCCCCCTTCCCTCGCTCTCTCTCTCGCTCTCCCTCGCCCCTTAAAATGGCAAGGTAAGAATTCCTCCAGCTCCAGACAACAGTTTGGCAAAGCTGCTCAAAACAGAGCCAATGAACTTCCTGGGTAGGAATGCATAGTTGCCTTGTAAGGTAATGGTAGGGAGGACTGAGCCTGCCTTTTTTTGTCCTGTTTTTTTTTTTTTGGACTAGGAGTTCGTTCCAGGCCTCCAGTAGAACTGTGGAACCTGTCACTGGTGCCTGATGAGGAGAACGCTGCATTTGAACTGAAGGGAGGGAGATTGCAGCTGCTTTTCTCTCTGTCATGCACACGCACGCGTACACGAAAACACACGCAAACACACACACACGCGCGCATCGGGCACACGGGGCAGAAGGGGCACCCGAAGCCACCCCCCTCTGCACGTGCCCGCGGTCCCCTCTTACACTGTGACCTCCGCCCCAGACGGGGAGAGGCCTGGCAGTGCTCAGCCAATCCCAGGAGCCGTTTTTGGCGCTCGGAACACTCTTTTTCAATCGCCCTCCCGCGAGGCGCCCCCGGCAACAAATCACTGCGATCGTTCCAACTGCCGTTTTTCAACTGCCAGTGTGCAGGAGCAAGCCAGTGTCTGTCAGAACTGAGAACCCCCTCTTCCACGAGCCCCAGAACAGACCGCACAGCTGGAAATGGCTACCAGAGCTTGTTGGACCACACAACGTACCCAAGAGGGGCTGTAGAGAACAATCGGAGAAACCGGACAGTCGGGAAAATTCCTCAGAGCAGTGCTTTTCTTTAAAAAGGTGTTCCCTCGCCCCCCCCCCCAGTTTTGGGAGGGAGGGAGTGACTGGCCCCCCTGGTCCAGGAATGTGACCTGTGCTCTGACAGCGCCGTTCCGGGTGTGTGCATTCCCCCGGCCTGAGTCAGAGCCGCTGCCCGCTGGACCCGGCCCAAACAGAGGCCCGGTCCCACCGACAGGGGCGTGGGCACGCCCAAAAAGAGACCCGCGCCCGGACCACATGCAATACGGTGCATGCGGCACGTATTACAACATCTTTCACAGCTTAAAAGAAATACGTTTCAGTACCGGCAAATCTGTAATTATTTTTGTGTTTGCCCCCACACATTGTACAACGTAAGTGTTGCCGCATCTCTTCTGAAATTGATAATGTGTTTTATTTCACAGTGCGCTGTAGCGCGTTGCGTTTCAGAAGGGAGGGAGCAGTTTGGTCTCTGCTTTGTGTTCTTTGGACAGAGCAGAAGAACAGCTGCCCAAACAAGCTCAAGGGCCATTCACGCAGATAGGAGGCAAACAAGCACCTGCTGTTTAAATCCAGACGATGTCGTAGTAATAATCCTCGCCCTGCAGGGTCCTTCTGTCAGCCCACTGGGTTTTGCGAGTGAAAAATAGTTTGGCTAAAATGCAAAGCTGTGAATTTCCTTCCCCGCGGAACTGCGTTGTTCCAAAAAACCTGCGGTGGACTGTACACTTGTGGTTTTGAATTATGAGACACCGGTTCTGTTCTGTTCAAATGTTCAACCGAACAAACCTTGACTTGATGATGGGGTGTGGTGACAGTTGTGGGGCGGGCGGGGGAGGAATATTTCCATCCTTTGTCAGTAGTAAATTTGAGCTTCTTGAAACTGTAAACCGAGGAGTACTGATGGGAATCAAGGGTCACATTTTTTAACTGGTCAGCCTGCAGTCTTTGGGAGTGTACTGTCAAGTGAGTGAGTGAGTGAGTGAGTGAGCATGTGTATCTGTGTGTGTGTCTGTGTGTGTGTGTGTGTGTGTGTATGTGTCCACAAACATGCCCTGCACAGTCCTCCCGGACACACCCAGTGCAAGCACGCTGATGCTAGCACTAATGCTAACCTTTCCACTGTGTTCCGGGTGAGGCCAGCATGCTTGTGCTCAGCTGGAGGGTTGGGGTTTGGGCTCGGCTGTGGTTGGGGGTCACCAGGGCAGAGGGGGGCTGAGCTATACCCCTCCCCTGCCGCAGGGCGGGGTGGACGGACTCTCGCTGAGGATTATCCCTCGCCTCATTCCTTAACCCTACACTCATTCTCTCCCACTCATCCTTGTCTATAGCGGGGCTACTGTGTAGAACACTGTTACAATTATTTAGTCAGGTTTCCCTTTTTGTCTAACAAAAACATACATACATACCTACATACATACAACATACTGTTTTCAGGAAATGCATTAGGATGACGTTCCACGAATTTGAAAGACGGTGATGGTCCAACTGGGACCAGGAATACCTCGTCTAGGATCCCAGTCCACATCCAGTTGCCACAACATGAAGTTCAACCGCATTTTATGAGCGTTTCAGATGTTCCTACGCTGCACCAGTCCACCGCGTGCTCGTTCTGCTGTGGACATCCGGACTGCACATGGGAAGAGTGGACGCTTGGAGGAACCCCTGGGAACACTGCCCGCGTTTCACTTTGATCTTGATGGGTTCCTTCTCGGAAAATGAATGAATTACACCCGAGATGGATCTGGATGTGAGACTCACCCCCTTCCAAAGGAGGGGTTGGGCGGGAGGAAAGGTATGCAGAAAAGAGTCAGGTATTATTGAATGCATATTTTAAGCATGAGTCTATCTAAACCACTGTGCCGCCATGATCCACAAAGCTCAGCCGCATTCACCAAATTACAGCTAAAAAAAACCCCAATAAAAACGGTTTCAAAAACCCTGTTGCCATGGGACCGACAAGCTTATTGTTCCCGTAGCCTTTTATGAGGTGTTTCCAGTTGCATGATGGGTAAAGTGTCTGACAGCGGCAGATGTGCCTTGAACATCACCTTGTTTTAAACAAAAGGGGTGGTTTGAGAAATTTGAATGGGGGGGGGGGCAGGGGGTTGAGGGGGGGGGGTGGGGAGGTTGATATTTGCATTGCTCCTAGGCAAGGGTGGGCGTTACTGTGGAGACCTGAGACCTGAGGGCAGGGTGGCAGTGGTAGTTTTCGGGTAGGCCCGCAGCCTACCAAACAGACACTGATCATTCAGAGGCAGCTCTGCAGTGGCGGGGTAAACAGAGCAGCCTTGCCTCCTCTCCAGCTGCGGCAGTTTGAGTTTGAAATGCAACCACAGGCGCGGCAGACAGCTCTTTGTCATGGGAGATTTACTGTGGTAATATGAAGGCTGTTCCGCGGGAGACGGCCTCTGCTTCAGACGCGCTGGCATGAAAGGGATGCTTAATCGCTCTCAGGCTAGCGTCCAACCGCTGCTAGCCTCCACCTGTCCTGGCACCGTCCCTGGAGAGCGTCCAACCAGCTCCCTCGTTTTGGTCTACCAGGGTGAGGCCCCTCCCCTTTGTCTCCACTGCCTTTAAAAAAAATAATTAAATTCTTTTATGTTCCATCCCCCATTTTTCATTTTTATTCGGTGATCTGCAGTTTTGTAAATCACAGACTGGCACTTTGCACTCTCCTCCAAAACGCGCTGTGCCAGTCCCCTAAATGCTCTTCCCTCTGCTGGCTGAGCTCTGTACTGCAGGCGGAAACCTGCACTTCCCGGACGCCTGTTGCAGGTCGACTGCAGGTGACCCTGACCCTCACCTCCCCAGCCGTGACCTCACACCTGTGCCTTCCTCACACGCACTCCTCCTCCTCCTCCTCCTCCTCCACCTCTCTGACTCTTTTGTCCTGCATCTGTTCTCCCGCCACGCCCTCCGAATTCTTCTCCCTTCCCCTGAATTTTTTTCTCCCCCTCACTTTTCACCCACCTCTTCAGAACCCTTGATTCTACAACGCAAGGTGAGTCCTGCCACCCAGAATCAATGGCGAGCGGAACTGCCCCCCCCCCCGGAGTACAGGGGTTTTGCTACGCCGGGGCCCAAGAATGCGGGGATTTCCTCCGGCTACCGAAAACAATGCCCCCCCCCCCCCCCCGCGAGGCGAGATCACGCCGCTGAGAGAACGCCGCTCCCGCCTAACCGCCATCGCTCCATTCTTCTCTCTCTCTCTTTTTTGGCTGGGTGGCCTTCAGCGAGCGGCGGAGGAAATCCCAGGATCGCCGACGCCCCCGCTCAGCGTCAGGGATGTCCTCTGCTCCGTTTACAACCCCCTCCCCCCCCCCCCAACATTCCCCCTAGCCCCCCCCCCGCCCAAGTCACTCTGCACAGAGACAAGCATCCGGTCTTTTCCACAAAGAACGGAGGGTTTGGCACGTGGGCTGAAGAGCTCCTGTTCCAGGCCAGATGTTTGTGAGGCTTTCGAATGTTCCGCATGCTGTTAACACGACTCTCTCTCTCTCTCTGTCTGTCTGTTTCTCTCTCTCTCTCTCTCTCTACTTCCCTCGGTCCCCCACACGCTCCTCTCAGAATGCCTCTTTAGCGTCTCTTACAACGCAGATCATTCTTTCAGTGAGAAAGTATTTTGATATTCATCAAAGTGCTTTGGCTATTTACTGACCCAGTTCTGTTGTCATCAGGAGGACCACACTGGCGAGGCAGCCAATGGGAAAAAGGCTGAACAGGGCTCATCCTGCAGAGTTCTAGTAACTGATTGGCCTGGTGCCATAGAACTCCAGTTCCTAGTCACCTGAATATTTGAATCTCTTATCAATATTGGGAGGGTATTTGAGCTGTTAATATTGTAAGGGCCCTCTGTTGTAAAATGTTTACTCATTTTACCTGCCACTCGAGTAGCTGTCAGTGACTTTCCTACCTGTGATTGGCCGGCACACAATCCATGGGCCTCTCTTCCAGACTGTAATTGGCTGTGAATGAGGGGGGGCGGGCCCTCCGTCCAGACCACTGTGATGTGACGTGGCAGTCCTTGGGTCTGAGGGTGGCTGGTCTCCATGGAAACGATGCCTGTTTACACCGGACTGTTTTCCCACGTGCGGGGGGCAAACCGAGGCGTCTGGCGGAGGCTCGACACGCCCCCCCCCCGCGCTTTTCTGTCCAATCAGCCGCTGCAGCAGCCCTGGTCACCCGCACCGCGGGCTCTATCCGCAACAGGAAGCATCACCGTCAGCCTCACACCTTACAGACAAGGGATAGAAAACACCGGAAAGTTCTGCTTGAAGTATGAGTTTGTTTGCCTTTTCTTTTTCCTCTGCAGTGACATACTGTATAGTGAGTGACATACAGTGGCTATCGGAAAGCGCATCTGACATGTTTCAGTGTCATCAAAACCACGTCCCATTATCTCGTCTTTGTTTGGTTGATATGGTTTCTAATGCATCTCAAGAAACAAAAGGTGAACAATAAAATATCTATTCACTTACAGTAGCACACACACACACACACACACACACACACACAGTGTTTGTGTGCCCATAAAACATGCACATATTCTGCATTAAGCTGTGTAACCAAAGAAAATAACAGGCATTGTGGTATTTATTCTGTGCTGCCATGGTAACACTGGCAGAGTTTTTTTGAAGACGGGGGTGGGTGGCAGTTTTAGGGAGGCAGTGTTTACGTCATCCCGGCCACCCCAAAACACTCACACACACACACACACACACACACAGACACACACACACACACACACATACTGGAAAAGTCAAGCCAGGCTTAGAGTTTGCAGTCACCATGGAAACAGTTTGCCTGCATGGACTCATTACTGTACAACAGCCTGTTGAAATGATGAGGGGGAAGGGGAAGGGGGGGCGAACCCAGCAAGGCGGTCTGTAATGCAGCCCTTAAAAGAAGCAGCTGTACATTACGCCACACTGATAAACTATTTCCCCTCAGTGAGGTGGATGTGACAGACACGCTCATTTCACCTCCCTTAGTTAGCTTTGGGACTGTAGACTGTAAGCCCGGGACACTCATTTCCCATTAGTGTGACATTTATCCTGTTTCATTTGCTATCTATGAGAAGGTATGTACCGCTCTGAGTCCTGCCTCCATTTTAGTTTGCCTGAGCAGAATGAGTCCATTCACACGGTTTCAAAAATGAACACAAACCCACACGCTTTATGGATAATGAATTAGCTGGGAGCGCCTGTACGGAAGTCAGCGCTGAGCTCTCTTGAGGCAGGGAAACCTTTTTTTTTTTTTTTTCAAGGGGCGAAACTGACTCACTCATTCCTGCACAGGAATCACACTTTGCTCTTTTCTTTGTGGTGCATCAGGAAAGGAAAGGGAGCTTGAGCACCGGTTGGCTTTGGCTCTCTGCGTGTTTAACTGCAGGACGCGGATGGCAGGGCTTTGCGTGGATGGCGGCTTGTACGGGGGCAGCCACACGGAGCTCTGATAACGGGGACGTGTGGGTGTGTGTGTGTGTGTGTGTATGTTTGTGAATGCGTCTGTGTGTGTGTGCTTGTATGTGTGTGTATGTGTGCGTGAATGTGTGTGTGTGCATGTGTGTGTGTGTTTGTGTGTGTGTGTGTATGTTTGTGTGTGAATGCGTCTGTGTGTGTGTGTTCGTATGTGTGTGTATGTGTGCATGAATGTGTGTGTGTGCATGTGTGTGTGTGTGCGTGCGTGCGTGTTCGTGTGTGAATGTGTGCGTGTGTTTTATAGTATCCAGGCAGAGGCAGCCCGGAGTTTCCACACTCCCGCTTCAAGCAGCACTTTCCTGAACCGCAGCCAGGAAAAAGTGCTCTGGGCTTGGCAGCGAGGACTGTGGGAAGACTATGGCAAGAGCCGACTGGCCTGCAGTGCCTGGAGCTTTATATAGACACGCTCCCTCAAACACCTTCTTCTGTGTAAAGCTGCCGTCTTCCTAGTGTAAACTGGGGGAGAGAGAGAGACAGAGAGAAGGAGAGAGAGAGAGAGAGAGAGACAGAGAGAAGGAGAGAGAGACAGAAGGAGAGAAACAGAGAGAGAGTGAAAGAGGAGATAGAAGGAGAGAGTGAGAGAAGGAGAGATTAAGAGAGAGAGAGAGTGAGAGAAAGTGAGACTGGGAGAGGAGGAGAGAGAGAGCTATGCAGAAAGGGTCTGGGGGGGGGTCTCATTATTAACGTGCATTTGGTCAGGTACAGCCCTCTCAACAGACGGAGAAGCACTTAGCCCCCCCCTCCATTAAGGCTGGGTGATGTGGCTGTGATTACCTGCAGCTCTGTCGGTTGGCTGTGGGTCTCTCAGGGGCCGAGCCTGGCGGGCAGAGATAAGGCCATAGTTCCACGCAACGAAAACAAAAGCCTTTCCGGGCCCTGCTTGATTGGCGGCCAAAGTCTATCCCCGTCTCACGTTTCTGGGGTTGACATGTTCCCCATCCCGTCTTCACATCCTCATGCCCCCCGCCCCCCTTTTGTTCGCCCTGACCCCTTAACCTGACCGGCCCCAGCTGTCTTATGAGGACGCAACATCCTCGAAGATTTCTAAAAATATTTAAACATGCCGAAATCATGAGCTGATGCAGGAACCAGTTCCGGCGCTGGAGTGTCCCTTAGCGTCTGTGCAGCACGGGGAAAAGCACATTGTTCCAACGCAGCGCAGCCCAGCCCTGCTCCTGGAGGTCTGCCGTCCACTCGGCTTCACTGCAAGCCAGCAAAGCTCACCTCAGTCCACAGCTGCAGAGCTCGCTGAGCTGCTGATTAGTACAGCCAGGTGTGCCAAATCAGGGTCGAAACGAAAGCCCTGCAGGACGGTTCACACTGACAGCAAAGACCAGATTCTGAAGGGGTTAAAAACAAAAGTGATGCGTCTGTTTTACCGGCTGAGAAGGGGATTACATATCTTGCATAAACATTTCACGGGTCATTTTGCTCAAATGTGAATACATTTGAGAAACTTGTAAAAAAAAAAAAAAAATCCAGGAAAACAACGGTGGCATTTTGCAAACGGTGACCTGGAATGACATCCAGCAGATTCAACTCGGCGCTGAAATAAACAGCGTTCTTAGGCTTTGGGGAACAGGAAAAGTACCATAAAATAAATTCAAAGCAGCCCAGTAACTCAATGCCGAAGGCAAAAATTTTGTTTGTTTTTGCTTCTCCTGGTAAGATGGTCCTTTCCTTGGTATTTAGACACACCGTTAGTGAAAGAAGACTGCTCTGTGGAATGCGGGAATTGTTGATTACTCACAGAGGAATACTCACCTGTAATTGGCAAACTGACAGCAGCCTTTAAAAAAATTTTTTTCTTTTTAAATCGGGAGTGTTGTGTTTTGAACTTAGGGTGTTGCCAGGGCAACTGTAACACATGGGTATGGGGTTTTATGATGCTGATCATATGAGCAAAGGCTGACAAACAAACACTGTGTGTGTGTGTGGGGATTGGGGGGGGGGGGGGGGGGGTGGCACAAAGAGTTTGATTTAGGACAGGGGACTTTCCAGCCCTGCCCCCAATATGGATTCATCGAACTACTAAAATCTCCTCTAATGTAACCACTGATTTACAGCTGGAAATCCCAGTACAGAGACTCCCTATCTCCCACTGAACTATCTACCTGTTGAGGCACAGGGAGAAGTATATTTATGGTAGCTTCAAGCCATGAGAGTGGAGATCTTAGTAAAATGTAAAATGTCTGGTGTTAAATCAACTCTAACAGTGTTCATTCATCTCTTAACAGATAACATTTGGTCCGACTTGACTTGGGAATGTGGGACCAAAATGTTATCTGTTTAAAAGTTGAATTAACACTGTTAGAGTTGAATTGACACTGGACGTTTTACTGTGTAGGCCTTCTGTTATTGTCTCACCCACCTTTTCACCTCAGTGTTCCTGCCTTTGTGAGGCACTCACGCACCCTGACAGTGGCACTCATTGGGCAGCATCTTTGCCAGTCTCTAGCTCAAGTGTTATTTGCCTAACATGGGAAATGCGCTTTGGATAAAAGTCCCTCGGCTAAAAGTGTCTGCCAAACAGCCAAACCATAAACTGTAAATCTCTTGCTTAATTTAGCACGCGCCAGCCTTAATACAAACTTAAATTTCGCTCAGCTTTCATGTTCTAGAGCAGTGCTCTCCGTAGCAGCAAATCGCATCTCTGACCATATTTTCAGACAGCCCTTTTTATTGGTGGAAAGTGATATGATGAGACGGTCGCGTCACACGTCTTAGGTTGTGTGCCCCTTTCTGCCGAGTGACACGCCCCTTCTGGGGCCGGTTAACCAATCGGAGGCGTCCGCGTCTTCACGCGGCGACGGGTTTTCGCGGTTTTTCTTCGCATCACTGCCGCCATGAGTGGCATAAATACAGCTTCCTCCGTACTTTCCACACCTCTTCCTGAAATGGCCGGACCGAAACGGCCTCGCCCTTCAGAACCGGCTGACCTGTCCTTTCAGTCGGTTGTTGTGGGCCGATTAGGCTGAGCGCACTTCTGTACGCACTCACGCTGTGGCTTTACAGCGACGCTTCATCCCCTTATTTGGCCGGACGGAGGCACAAAATATGTGCGTTTTGGTCGAGTTCCTTCTCACGCATCACAGTGGCATTCTGATGAGATGAATCACCCTTTTTTTTCCTTTTTTTTAGTTAAACATGAAAGTTTGTTGCAACCAAGTGTGCAAGTTTGGCTTTAAGATGAGTTATAAATATCACATTCAGAAACTAGCAGAATCAACACTGTGTACTTTCGACAGACGCTGCACTTCTATATACTGTATGTTCAGTACAACACCAAGCAATAATCTCACGAGGCTTAAATGTGTATAATAGTTTTTTTTTTTTTAATAAACATGGGAACGTACGGCATGTATATTTTAACACAAAGAAATGTGAAGGGCAGGCATGATGAAGAAGGAAGTGATGATCTGTGTTCTATGGAAGTGTTCTGTGGCCCTTGGTGACTTCTTCGCTGCATTGTACTTTTTTTATTAAGCAGGTGTAAATGTATTTCCAGCTGCTAGAGGAATGTGGCCTGCAGCGTGTGCATTCTTGTCTTCATCCTGCCTTTGTGGATGAAGTTTCTCATTTGCTGACTGAGTCCCTGATATCTGTAGTCCCAACAGACTGCAAGATCCAGAATACAACTCCCAGCCCCTGGTGATCTTAATAATACTTCCCTACCTCGCTACACAGACATGCGCCCAGGCACATACACACACACAAACACATATACACACACCCGCATGCATGCACGCACACACACACACCTGGAGGGAGACCTGAGGAGGAGGGGGAGGCGGAGGAGGAAGAGGAGGAGGATGAGGAAGAGGGACTCGGTGCTTTAGGAAGCGAAGGCACAAAGCTGCTACTGAATCGGACTGCGTGTCAACCTTGAGACTCATGGTCTTTGTTTTAAAAGAGATATTTGGAGCCAGTTAAAAAAAAAGTCCTGAGTAACATTGTGATGGTGGAGCCCTGAATGTAAAAAATAAAACAAAAAAAAAACAAAAACAGCCCAAATGACTTTAAATGTTTGCACTTGGCTGGGTTTACCTTCCTGAGAGCATACACTGGGAAGGTCTGGGTGCCTAGTGCCAGGGAGTGGAAAGGAAACAGGCATACTTTAGTGAAAGAACACGACTTACGGCACATGCAGGAGGCAGGCAAATGGGGAAGGGGCGGAGGGGGGGGGGGGTTATTTCCAGATTTCCAGGATCAGATTAGATGTTTGCCGAGCGGTGGCAGGAGAGGGAGTCCGCGGGACCCTAAAAATAACCGGGGGGAGCTACTTAATCAATCAGGGGCCGGAGGGTAACAGAGCGGGGCAGTGTCTAGAGGGGCGGCCCAGCACAGCGCGCCTCTCTCTCCCTGTCATTAGGTAAGCGAGAGGGGAGGCCGGGCGGGACGCTGATTAGAGGCCGACGCGACTCTGCGCCGGGCTCAGAGAGGGAACCCCACACGGGGAACCCTGTGACTCACGCGGGGGCGGGGGGGTTCGGGGCGGGGGGGGGCGGGGGGGGGGCGGGGGGGGGCTGGGGGCGGGGTTCGTCTCGACTCCTGCGAGTCCTGCTTCCAGCCGCGTTCTCTCCCAGAGAGAGAGAGAGAGAAACGTGCAATTTTCCTAAATTGTAAACAGATTTTCTTTTCCAATCCTTAACACAACCCAGGCAGAATTTGCCTAAGAGGTGTGGTCTTTCTTTTTTTAGGTGTCTCACTGATGTCTTCAGTGTGCACAGAGACTCCCTGTGGAACAGATAGAAGCCCCTCACAAAAATGGTTTCACTGTTGCCTAACCCTAAGAACAATATATCACAAGAACAAGCACAACATATCAATGGCAAAACTATTTTTAAGGTTGTTAAGATCATGGTTATTTTAGTTTTCTATTCCTAAGGGTACGACTGACCAAAAAAAAAAAAAAGTACAAAAAAGGAAACAAGAATTGGCTGCAGCTGCTTTTCTGCATCCTTCTATTTTTTTCATGGCGGTTCATGACTGATGCAGTAAAGCAGAAAAATGTGAGGGAGAGGACTGAGAATCTGTCAGAGAGGGAGTATTAAAAGTGATACTTCACATTCTTCTGTCAGACAAAACGATCGGAGCAAGGCCACCTTGATATAATATACATCGCTTTGAAAAGATGTAATGAAAATATCAGTTACATAAAACACGGCAAAGAAAACAGTGTTAATTGGAAAAACAGTTCCATTCACACAAGCATCCTGATTCTGATGGCCATTATAAGTAATAATAAACCCAAGTGTAAAGTTTCACAAGGCTGTGCTGTTTCCATCCGAACCGGAATTCAGATGCAGTGCAGTGGGATCCGGAGATACGCAGACACGTACTCGTACTGTAAACACGCAAACACACTGGAGCTCAGTCACGGCATCAGAATGCGAGGCATGAGCGTTTCCAGGGCAACGTTCGCTGTGAGCCATCATTTTTCCCCGCGCTGCCCACATAAGGAAAAATCTGGGAATGCCGGGCCGGAGCGCTGGGAACGGCGCTCTCCTTGGCCTGGGGAATTGGGAGCGCTGTTGTCTTTGCTGCTGCGGATTCTCCCTGGCCTGCCTTCACATTCTCCCACCGCTGGGAAAACTATTATTATTATTCTTTTCTTCCAGTTTGGTAAAGAGAGAAAGATGACAGAAACAGTAGTATAATAATGCAGTAATGTATGTAACACGTACATGTGCGGGTGTGCACAAACACATGCACACACACAGAAATGTACCTGGCCCTACTGTGCACAAATACTCATGGAATCCAGGTATTTGATGTGTTCCGCCTCAAGCACACCTGATAGAACTAATCGATAAGCACAGAAAGGGTTGTGGAGTGCATGGAATGTGTTTGCAGGTTTGAGGAAGCAATTATACATTTTTAAAATTGCTAAAGTTTGTACTCCTAAATCTCCGGATTTCAGTCAGAATGGAATGTGAGCATCCAAGTTTAGCGATTCCTGTGAACTGTGTGACTACCGTGATGTATTGTCAACCATTTTCCTTGTTTAAGACAAAATTGCGGAAAAGAACTGATCGTGAGCATTTATAAATCATCGAGGAAGGCGGTAGGATGTTTAAATATGGAGAACACCTAGAGGTCAGCATTGCCTATCACCCGGCCCGTCTGTTCTTGAAAGCCAACATCGTGAACATAATCCATGATATTTTTTTCTGTTTAAGTGAGATTTCCTGTGGGTACCCTCAGCGAATCCCACTGAGCTGGGCTGGCAGTGAAAGAAGATGTGGGGGAGGCGGGGTTTGCTGTGGGGAAGGCGGAGCTTGCTGTGGCTGCTGGCATGTAACTTGTGTTTGAGCATAGCTGAGAACTTTGTATCACCAAGGGAACATCGCTTAGCCACTCTGTCCTGCATCCTCTGCCATCGAGTATCTGAGGCCCCTCCCATTGGCCGGAACCCTGATACATTTTTTGAACAACCAATAAACACAAAGGCCATCTTCACATGCTTGCTGCACTTTGTGTCCACTGAACATTAAATAAATAGATTTTTAGTCGCTGGCTCTGTACATGAATAGACATGCACCAGCAGGCTACATTTCATTGTGCATAAGTCTTGAATCATAAAAGGCAGATCGCTCACTGTTTTTTGTTACTAGCACAAAAGAACAAGTACAAACAGATTTTAAAATGTTGACCCAGGACTGTTTTTCTTTGTTTCTGAAGATGAAAGTAAAGTAGGATGACATTCTTTCTGATTTATTCACTTTGCAAGTACACTTATCCCAAGTAAATTACACAGTGTACCCGACATGGGTGTTTACTGAACAGATATAGCTGAAGTACCAAACAGTATGTTAGACTATAGCAATGCCCCACCTTAGATTTGATTCAACAGATAGAGGCATCTCGCTTGTTATTTCGAAAGAATTCAGCTATGCCTGTCCTAAAATACATTCCTTCTTATCTTACATATCGTATGCATACATTTTTTCTCCTTAAAACTGTACATTTCCTGCTGCTGGTAAATGGCCAAACACAAAGCTCTCATTGATTTTTTTCTGATTATATTTCTAGCAGCCATTGATAGCAGACACAGAAGCTATCTACTCCCGTCTAAATATGGACACAGTATCTCCAGCTGACCACAAGGACGCTTGCTGTGTCACAGAGGAAAGCTGGTTAACCCTTTGAAGAGTAGGTTTCTTTTAGAAGTTTTTTTTTTTTTTTTTTAAATTCTACGTCAGTGTTCTAGAACTCCATTGCGTTCAGCTACCAGTAGGGGATTGTTACATCAGCATTAGAATGCTCAGTTCATAAAACTCTAATAGCGTAATTGTTCAGCCAGTAAGAAGCGTGCTATCGAGCATTTCCCTTCAAACATTCGGTCTGTTCTCCATGCCCAGAGCTGCGCGCGCCAAATTTTCCGTTGCACACTAAGGAACCCCACTCAGTGGCTGTATCAGTGTTCCACCGGGAGTGACCTCTGGACAGAGCTCTTCAGGGTTTTAGAGCGAAGACCCGCCGAGCCTCGGCCAGTGCGGTTCTCCACTGTCTGAGATGTTTACCAGGTAAACATATGAAAGGTGTCTATGGCTCTCAGCTTACGGCACCCGGGGCTGCAAGGCGTGGCTCCCAGGTGTGCTTACCTGGGAACGGCGAGCTGAGGCCGATGTGTCCTACCTTGTGCCGTTCAGCGAGATGAAGGGATGAACCCTTCTGAACAGGGTTCAGGCACCGTGCCCAGAACGCTGTTCTCTTTTCTCTCCTGCCAGGCAGACAGGAGACACCTTTTTTTTGTTTTTGCCCGCAAACGGAAAGGCCGTGCCTGCGTCAGTGACGCCACTGGCTGAGAGCGCTGCTCAGGCTGCCTGCTCTGTCGTCCCTTGCTTGGGCTTGCTGTTGTTGACTGGTTGTTTTCTAAGGAGCGGCTCTTTCTTTCTAAGGACCGCCATACACAGAATGTCTTCTCAGCGGGAGAACAAGTGCCCTTTTGTGGGTAAATATGGACTGACGTTTTTTTTTTCTTTTCTATTGATGCACACATGATAACGTTTTATTCATCGCAAGCTTTAAATCTTCCGAACAGTCTCATCCTCAGTTAGTATGGTTCTGCTGGACGGCCCTACAGCTTTGATCTTGTGAGTTCCAGGCTGGGCTCCCCAGATCGGGCCATTCTGGTTACGGTTGGCCAAGGTTTCTAGGGTTACCGTTGCATGATCCGCCGCAGGAGAACGTGCCGGAAGTCTGCAGGTGAGCAGGTGTCGTCAGCAGGGGATGCGTTTCTTAGAGCACCGCAGAACTCTGCAGCGAGCCACACAGTCACCAGAGCACCGCTGTGACTGCTCTCCTGTGCTCTTCGTCTGGGCGGGTGGCTGGAGAATCGGTGACGTGAACAGCACAAATGGAACTTCTAACCTGGGTGGGGAAAAAATTTTTTTTCAAATTAATTAAAAAAAAGAATGTTGTCAGGTTTCACGTACCGTAGTCCTAAAAGGCCAGACGGAAGAAGAAGCTGGAGCCGCAGCCGCCTGCCTTCCAAGCCAGAGGCCCTGCTTTGATTAGTCATTAGTGCCAGGGAGTCAGGCTAATGAGTCAACACTGGAACGTTTCTCGACCCCAGAGCGGTCAGCGGGTGGAAAACAGCAGCTTTGGCAGACAGGATGCACTAGAAGGCCTCCCTCCTCTCAGGAGCCTCCCCCCTGCTGTACAAACATCGCTCTGACAGGCAAACAGCAAAGAGCGGCTGTCTTTACCGCTAACACCGAGCCGCACTTACACTCTGAACAGCTGAGATATGCCGTGAACATCAGCAGTTTCTACTGCACAAGAGGACACGCACATGTAGAATGCATAAGGGGCACAACTAAAGTCACAGTTTCACTAGACCTGTTAGAACTCAGCACTATAGTCTGTCATTTCTTTTTCTTTTTGCAAGGGAAATGATGGTTTGATATTTTGCCAACGTCATCTAGTCTTAAAGCTCTTTGTGTTTTCACTAATAATTCCCCTTACTTCAAGTGGTCCTTATCCTTTTAGCGTTCTGCCTCAATTGGGACTCTTAAAAATAGTACCTCTTGACCGACACAAGTATTTAAAACCACAGTATGTTTTTCAAAATTCTTGTTTTTTCTTCTTCCGGTATTGCAGTTTTAGCTTCTTGGCCCAGTGCCCTCCTGTTCTCTCTCTCTCTCTCTCTCTCACAGATGATTGACGGGTGTTTTTGTTCAGTCACGTTCCCCGAAACCGCACCTTCGTGTTTTGGGGTGAGCCAGGCACACGCCACGCGCGTTCAGTCGCGTTCACAGAGATGAGGCTCGTCCACTTTCTCGCAGCGCCCGGCCCCATCCCTGGGGGGGCGGGGCCGGGGGGAATGGGAGGGCCAAACCACCTGTGGGAATGGCGGGTCTTCCCGCGACACACCCTCGCATTTCCCCACGCGGCGTCGCGTCCCGGGTACGTCTCCCGCCGGAGGCCCCCTGGCTCCGCCTCTCACGTCAGACGGGGGGCGGGCTTCCCCCAGATTCGCGGCTATGGAGACCAGCAGCGGGCATTCTCTCCTATGCCCTCAGGGCAACTCTACAGACCCCTGCCACACTCCCATGGCCAGTACAGTGCTAATGCTAAGGGCGGTGTACATGCATGATTGCCTGATGGATATCACTACATTGTGACATCATCGTCTTTGATATTGAACTCTGTCGCCTGCACAATGTATAAACACACGAACAGAATGATAATGCAACGCATTGCCAATGTGGAGTCATTCGCACGCTAAAGACAACTGTCTTACGGGAGACGGGAATGTTCTGTAACGCCACGGCAACTGAGCCATCGACCAGGTCAAAGTTTATTTTTGGAGGTTGCACATGCTATATTTGCCGTCCCCAAAACTTTCCAGAGAACACTGGAGTGATGGGCCAGATTCCAAATTTTTGGGGGAGTGTAGGCAGGAGTTTTGAGGGGAGAAACAAGGCAGTTTCGTCACAAAAGCAGTTCTCCGAGGGCGTATTTTGTAAGCGGTGGGTGAGACGTATTCATAACAAAGCAGCCTTTATGTCGCCTGCTGTCTGTCGAGCGACCTTCCGCTTTCAAGTTTAAAATGGCACCTCGGCGAGTCGACGCTGGGCAAACATCGCGCTCGGGTGAAGAGCAGCGTCCGTCACGAGGAGGGCGACTGAGAGGAGCTGGGACGGTTCGCCCCGCCGGCCCACGCAGCCGGCGCAGGTTTACTGGCTCCAAACGAAATGCTCTCGGTGACTTTTCAATGCTTCGCAGTTTGTGAGCAGAGGACAAACCTGCACCGCCAGGCCACTGAAAGCGGTCTGAAAGTCCGCCACCACACAGCTAGGGGAGTGTGAACACTCATTAATGCCTGGGGATGGATAAAAAGCTCCGTGGCGTTGACAGATTCCTCAGCTACACGTCTTAATGGGACGTTTTTTCCACTCTGGCCTGCGGTTCACATACGTGTAGGTATGCCTCTTTTTAAAAAAAAAAAGTCCTGCGACAGAGGACCCAGAGGCTTCACTGCAGGTATTCAATCCCAGCACGGCGTCCTAGTTATGGACCCTGGAGTAAGGGTTCTGTACCTGGAATGTTCCAGTAAAAACAAATCCCAGGGTATTCACGGGAAGGTAGATTTTTTTTATCTTTTGTGGGTCTGATGATTGAATAATAACACAGCTGCATAGTTAGACCATCTGCTATGAACCAGTCATAATGATGTTTTTCAAGTTAATGTTTCATTGTTAGTCAGACACCCCCAGGGAAGTATCTGACTCATCGTTATACATTTGAGGTAGGAAAATAACATCTATTGAGAAGGCGATTGCCCATCACCTGAAATGGTCATACTGAACAGTCGGATGATTTTGGGATCTTGCCCCATAGACAGCTTGCTGCTGTGCTGTACACTGCCCAGTGTAGCCCTGAGTGTGAATTCCAAACAAAACTGGGATCTTCACTTTTGTAATGCCACCATTTTACCCAACAGTAAGCTAATCCATGACCAAACAGGCAGCCGTACGTGCTTTTTACAGGCATGTTTTGAAATTAGATGCTAGGAAGAGGCTGTGGAACAGAAGTACAGACGATTGTGATGACACAGCAGCCAAGCATCCCTTTTAGTGCCACAGAAAGAGCAAAAAACAAGACCTTGGCCATATGCTAAATTTCCCTTCTAGTGCTCCACATCCACAATTAGGCCATGGCCACATTTATACATGGGCACACACTGTGCCAAGCACACACAAATCTACACGCGTAGTCGTGTACACAATGTGCCAAGCACACACAAATCTACACGCGTAGTCGTGTACACACTGTGCCAAGCACACACAAATCTACACGCGTAGTCGTGTACACACTGTGCCAAGCACACACAAATCTACACGCGTAGTCGTGTACACACTGTGCCAAGCACACACAAATCTACACGCGTAGTCGTGTACACACTGTGCCAAGCACACACAAATCTACACGCGTAGTCGTGTACACACTGTGCCAAGCACACACAAATCTACACGCGTAGTCGTGTACACACTGTGCCAAGCACACACAAATCTACACGCGTAGTCGTGTACACACTGTGCCAAGCACACACAAATCTACACGCGTAGTCGTGACACACTGTGCCAAGCACACACAAATCTACACGCGTAGTCGTGTACACACTGTGCCAAGCACACACAAATCTACACGCGTAGTCGTGTACACACTGTGCCAAGCACACACAAATCTACACGCGTAGTCGTGTACACACTGTGCCAAGCACACACAAATCTACACGCGTAGTCGTGTACACACTGTGCCAAGCACACACAAATCTACACGCGTAGTCGTGTACACACTGTGCCAAGCACACACAAATCTACACGCGTAGTCGTGTACACACTGTGCCAAGCACACACAAATCTACACGCGTAGTCGTGTACACACTGTGCCAAGCACACACAAATCTACACGCGTAGTCGTGTACACACTGTGCCAAGCACACACAAATCTACACGCGTAGTCGTGTACACACTGTGCCAAGCACACACAAATCTACACGCGTAGTCGTGTACACACTGTGCCAAGCACACACAAATCTACACGCGTAGTCGTGTACACACTGTGCCAAGCACACAAATCTACACGCGTAGTCGTGTACACACTGTGCCAAGCACACACAAATCTACACGCGTAGTCGTGTACACACTGTGCCAAGCACACAAATCTACACGCGTAGTCGTGTACACACTGTGCCAGCACACACAAATCTACACGCGTAGTCGTGTACACACTGTGCCAAGCACACACAAATCTACACGCGTAGTCGTGTACACACTGTGCCAAGCACACACAAATCTACACGCGTAGTCGTGTACACACTGTGCCAAGCACACACAAATCTACACGCGTAGTCGTGTACACACTGTGCCAAGCACACACAAATCTACACGCGTAGTCGTGTACACACTGTGCCAAGCACACACAAATCTACACGCGTAGTCGTGTACACACTGTGCCAAGCACACACAAATCTACACGCGTAGTCGTGTACACATGTGCCAAGCACACACAAATCTACACGCGTAGTCGTGTACACACTGTGCCAAGCACACACAAATCTACACGCGTAGTCGTGTACACACTGTGCCAAGCACACACAAATCTACACGCGTAGTCGTGTACACACTGTGCCAAGCACACACAAATCTACACGCGTAGTCGTGTACACACTGTGCCAAGCACACACAAATCTACACGCGTAGTCGTGTACACAATCCAAGCAACAAAACACACGCTAGTCGTACACAATGTGCCAAGCACACACAAATCTACACGCGTAGTCGTGTACACACTGTGCCAAGCACACACACGCAAGTGCACACACTGTGCCAAATGCACACACACGCACACACACACACACACACGTGCACACACTGTGCCAAATGCACACACACGCACACACACACACACACACACACACAAATGGTGTTTTTGCCTGTTAGACTCCCTCAGCGATGTCATGTCAGTGATGTCAGAGGGCAGGGGACGGTGTGCTGAGCGGCACCTCCGTGTGTGTTGGTAGTTTGGTACGCCGGTGCTTCTGCGCTGGTAGCGTGGAGGCACGCCGGAGAGCCCGCCCTCGGCGCTACGCTGTACTCTCTCTCACCACACAGCTCATAGTGTGGCGGGAGAGCCTTTCCAGCGCGGCACAGAGCCACGCTCGATCCACACAGCTCGCTTTTCCCATTCACAGACAGCAGCGCCAGGCAGACTGCAGCAAAGCGGAACGGCGACCGGAGGGGTCGCGGGTTTGAATCTTGCTCGTGACACAGCTGCCGCACCCTTGAGCCCCAGTAGCTTCAGTTACCATACGATCTGTGTGAAAGGTTCACATTTATGATTTAAATTGAAATCAGGTTTAGAGATTCTCTCAGGAAAACAAGGGACAAAGTCTAAATGCTGCAAGGAACCCTTTTCACAACAGCTCCTCCCTGCTATAGATATTGTGGTCTGAAGAATGCATTTACAGCTTTCTTTCATTATCTTTTATAGACTCTGTAATTAATGTATAATCTTTCAAGGCTACTGGCCTGTGTCCTGAAGACATGTATGACACCACCCATGCTGCACTGGTTTATTTGCAGACTCAATTCCAGTCACAAACTAAGAAAATTAAAAGGGTTCCCATTCCAAAATGGGAAAGTAGGAAGATTGACGACTGTTTTTTGCAGAGTTCTTTTGAAACGGTTTTGCTTGCTTTAATTGTTACACCCAATAAACCCTTTGGTCTCATTCACAGAGGCCAGAGCTTTAAGGAATGCGGGACAAACTGAAACATTTCATGGCTTTATTTCAGGGTACCCATTTTCCGTGCGAACTACCCACTGTTAAGCATAAACAGTTTCCATGCGTAATTTCGTTTTAAATGAATGTTTAAATCAAAGTTAAGTTCATACATCTACACTGCAATGCATAAATTATGAGGACTGTCACCAAAGACGTGACTACAGAAGCAATGCTGTGTCAACGCCATAGTGCGCTGCTTTGCGAACGGGGGCGTGAGTCTTTTCTTGGTGCGTTTTACCGTCCGGTTACTATGCGCGCGCGCAGCGCACTCCACACTGAAGCGACTGCGAGCTGAAAATGGGATTCGAAAATGAGAAATCCGAGACGAGCATTATTTTGGACGAAGACGAGTTCAATAGATCTGTTGAACCTATTCTAAACAAGAAAGATAAAGTATTTACGGAGACGCCAGATAGAGACCCGCAAGACACAAATGGAAACTTAAAGGTAAATGGGGACTGGGAAGACTTTAGCAGTGCTAAACCAAATAAAACTACTTGTCGGGCTGAAAGCTTTAGCTTGTACAATACTTTAATCCAACTATCAAGAGTGTCTCGCTTTTGCCTACCATTGTGTGGATTCCATCTAATTTATGTAGCTTGCGTTTTTGTTCAGACGCATTTATGTCCATGGCGTGCGCTTGTCGACCAGCAGCTAAACAGACCACTGTCCGCACATGCGCTTGCAGTCGGCTCTTTTTCAGCGACAAAACAGTACGAGGGGTATCAAACCCACGCTCAAGTGCGGTCTACCCAGTTTGCGCGTCGTTTTGAAACAGTGCCAATCTTGCCCCACAGGTTAGCTTCGAGGATGTCGTCGGCGAGCCCGGCACAGCTCACAGCTTCGACAAAGTGTGGATCGGAAGTCACGCGGTGTTCGAACTGGTTAAATATGTACTGTACCGGCTGCTGACGACGGTACTGGCCATCCCACTGTCATTTGTTGCCGGGGTTGCCTTTGCGGTCCTCAGCTGCGTACATATTTGGTATGAATCCTTCACCGTGCGTTTACATACTGTCGTGTTTGTTATAGCCTTGCCATAACACTCGATGTTGTTCAAATCAACTGCCAATGAATTACCAGTGCTTATAGCGTTTTCTTCTCTGGCCACTTAATATATTTTTAATAACTCGCTTAAGCGTTTGTGTCACTGTCTATGTCAGAGTCCCAAACCAGACAGATGGGATACTCAAAACCTGAATTACCTAAAAGGTGTTATGTTCACACCATGTGGTTACGTGCAGATATGACTAGCAGTAGAAGATAGATGATTGCACAATTCCTGTTAAATTGTCATCGTTCTCACCTGCCTTACAGCAACACATTTTCCACCGAATTCTTGTTTGAACGTTCCAAGAATTCGTTCAAGAGGTCACGGAGCGATGCTTTAGCGTTTGCATGGGTGACTGTGAAATATTTGCGTAATGCGTAATATTTCCATATGTTAACCATTTTTTCCCATAGCATTGCTTATTATGAGACAACAGTGAATTATTTAGTATGCACTAAGCAACTTTGATATAACTTAATATAATTTAGTGCACATCCAGAAACTTTGAACTTACCCAATGCAATTCAGTGTGCACTAAGCAACTTTGGTACGACTTGATGTAATTTAGGTTGTGCCTTCTTCCGACTTGCTGAAAAGTTCAATAACAATGAAAAAATGGAAAGTGTATGATAAATATATTAGTCTAAGTTAGGGTTGTCCAATCTGATCCAAAAACTGTGGACGCAGGTTCTTGTTTTAGTCCAGCACTACAACACCTGATTCAGTCAATTAAGTGGTCATGGTCCTCAATCAAGACCTCAATAAGTAGAATCAGGTGTCTTAGCGCTGGGCTAGAACAAAAACCTGCACCCACACCGGCCCTTTTTATTTTGGATAAGATTGGACACCCCTGGCCTAAGTGAAGTGAAACAGCAAACGGGGCCCTCCGTTCCTCTTTGACAGGGTGGCGATGCCCGCGATCCGAAGCCTCTTGATGGTCCTGCCCCCCCTCCGGACCGTTTGGCGGAGTTTGACGGACAGGTTCATCGCCCCGCTCTTCCACAGCGCGGGCGCGTGTTTGTCCGCCGTCGACGCCAAGGTCCTGGAAAACTGAGACGACGAGATGAAGGCCGCAAGAGCCGAGACAAGCAAAGCCTTCCATTCGCGACCAGATGTCTTCCTCTGCTTCCACGTCGTCTCCTGAGTCAGACGACATTTTGTCCACATGGTTCTATGGGATCAAATGCAATGTGAGCTGCAGTAAAGTTAGCCTCAGATGGGTTTGGTAAGACGTTACATGACTGTGCAATGCAATACTGGACTGGTTTTTAAATTATTGAATATATTGTCTAAAAATGGACCATTTAGAGTCCGATTTATTAAAAGATATAATATAATGTGCATATTTACACAAAAACACACAGATATGCAGTAAGGCCAAATAAAACTTTTTGCTGCAACTGCATTGATCTCACTGTGCTTTTAATAACAGCCTTGCTTTTGTAGGCAAAGCTTTAGTGGTATGCATTTAAGGAGTGGTGAATAAAACATTACTTTGCCCGGATGTACCATTCAACACAGTGCCAACCCGTTTGGCGCAGTAGGGTATTAACTGATTGGCTCATAGGCAAAATGGTCATGTGACGTGCCGTCACAAAATTCAGACTTAATATTTTTTTTATGTTGCGGAAAAGTAGCGAACATGTATTTCAGTCTTTGGAAAAAAATCACATTAGCCTCGCCTCATAAGGGACGCGTGTTAAGTCATGGTTTGTGTGCAGTGCATTCCCATATAATGAAGCCATGAAGACTATATTCACACTCACCCTGCTATGCAGGCTCGGGGCTACGTGTAAATCATAGATTCCACAGTGTTACGTAAGGAAATGCCCAGTGGAGAACTGCTGCAGACCTGACTATTAGTTTGCTGATTCAAATCATCTGTGGCTGCTAGATGTTGTAAATTACACTCCGTTCTTGAAAAAGAGCCATTTTCCATCAAGTAGCTAGTGCCCTAAAATGTTTTAACTGTTAACACCTCACCAGTAGGCTAGCACTCTTGTGTGTAATAATAACAACTGAATGTTAATGTACCTAGGGGTTATTCATGACTAAACTTCAGGAGGATCGTAGATTGATATGCATGGCTTGGTAAGGGAAGTGACTAGTCAAGGAAATGTGTCAAGATTACTACACACTCCTTTTATTATCCTGGAGTTTGAAATGTGCAGTCTTTTGCAGTATGACAAGATCTTGGGAGTGACAGTTATTCAAAATCAGCTGATTTGCAGTGGCCCTGGATCATGCATACCACTCAGAGCGCATCTCCCCTGTGAAAAACAGTGCCAGATTCTACACATCGTCACAAGTAATTTGTGTGCCTTTGTGTGTGTTGCCTTCATATTCAAACAAAAAAAAAACCTTTGCCATAGACTACTGCCTGCTTTGACAGCTGTATTTTTGCTTGCTTTTGCATTATCTCTGACCTGCTGTGGCCTTGCCTTCACAAAACAAGGCTTTTCACACACACACGGGATCCACTAGCGGAGTCCACCGGTTTGCTAATCCTATCCGTGGGGATCATGCTCTCATTTCTGTTCATACCGCTCTCAAGTGCTCAACTTAAATGGTTAACAGATTGGTAAACTTAATTTATTTTGCTTTATATTGCTAGTAGGTGTATACCTGTAACAAAGTGTCAGATTTGCATTCTTAGTTGGGACAGAGGAAACTTATTTTGATTTATATCTGCCCATTGGGACAGCTGTTGCAATTCCATTTCATATGGCTAATATATTTCTTAGGGTCATATAACAAATTACTGAAAATAAATCCTACATTATTTGTATAAGCAGCAATTCATTCAAGTGGCAAAAATGAACGGAAAATGAATTGAAATACCATTAAACACAACAAATCCATTCCTTTTCAGGTGGTTAACTGAAAATGCATAGCTGTGTAAAACCAACAACCATCACAGTTGGCTAAAAGCTAAAAGCTCAACTGTGAAAAGCAACACAATGAGTTGGGTTTGCAGCTGTATAGATATACAAATATGGGTTTACACGCACGCAATACACATTTTCCATGAATAATACAACAGATGACATTAATAACAATAAACTCATAACGACAATAATAAAAATAGTAACGACCACAGCAATGTATTGTATAATTATAATTTATGCGCGTTATTGTTTTATGTTTTTCGATTTTTATACATAATTACGCAACCAATCTTGCAGTCGTGGTTACCTGGCGACTAAGGCGCACTGTATTACAGAGCAAGTCGCACCGTGTCTCTAACAAGCATTACACTGTACTTTGAGAGCAACGCGGAAATATTACGTGACAGGACTTGATGTCAGCCTAACTACGCTTCCTCTTAAGCTGGATAATTTAAGTCCGCACGCCTCCCATTTTGGGTTCTGTATCGCCACTGAAAAGTTCCGTACTGCCTTGACAGACATTGTCGTATCGCTCTTTATAGTAGAGACAGAATGACTGGAGGACTTAAGGACGAGGGGACGGAGGTATGTTCCCGTCTCGTCCGTACTTAACTGGTGTTTTCACTTACTTCAAGATTACAGCGGTTGCCTGGGTCGGACGCGCGCATTTCCAGTCGCCGTTGTGCTTTGAAAGTGATGTTTCGTGGATCTATAATTGTGCAATCAATTAAAGTGTGGCGACCTATGTCTGGAAGACAACACAGATTTCTAACTGAAGTCTTTTTCATCGTGAGCCTACAGTAACTGCTTTTCACACTTTAAGTTTATCATCACCCTAACGGAATGTGCGTGCCTATTTGTTTAACCATTTGTCTACTTGACTTGGCTTCTCATATTATCATTTATGGTTATGCCAATGGAGAAAAACAAGTTATATTCTAAGACGAACTACAATTACGCACAATTGGCACATTCTGTCTTCATGTTACGGTTAGTTATGTGCATTTATCAATAGACTACCGTGCACTTTTATTTTGCATTTAGGAACTAGAAACATTTCCCAATTGCTATTTGAGCCTAATTCAAGTATTATACTTGTCTGTTTTTGGCGTTGCTATGTTGACCAAAGGACTGAAAAGTCAGGTGTGAAATTCAATGCAAGCTGTGGACACGCTGAAAAGGTGGTTGTATGTGCGTGCTCGCTGTGGCTGGGGAGGATAATTTTGTAGTCCCCCCTTGTGGTGAGAGTGAGAACACTGTTTCAGAGGGGTGTGGTACAAACCATTTAAATCCATTTAAAACCACCCCAGGCTGAGACAGGCTGCAAGCTCGTACTCTGCCGCACTTAACTTTATTTTCGTTCTTATTGGACTACTAGGAATACGTACACTCGCCATTCATTAGGAAACAAGGGAATATTTACAAACCAAACAACAAAAGTATGGATGACGACGGTATCAACGAGAAGGCATTTGATGATGTTCACACGAAGGAAATCGACCTGGTCAATCGGGACCCCAAGCACTTAAACGACGAGGTTGTAAAGGTAAGTGGAAATCCACAACTCCATACACTACCGCCGGTTTTGGACCTTAAAATTGAAGTATGTGTCTATGATGATGCTCAGGAAAATTGTAATATGTCATATATGCTTTGCAAAATGTGACAGTTTTTAATTTGTGACCATTTAATAAACTGCGTGCATTTTGATTTGTCGCAGGAAAGGGCAGCTTCTTGTGCGAGGTGCGTCAGTAAAATGCCTGTTACTTTAACACAAACGTTAAACTTGACACGGACTGAGCGTTCTGCTAGTTTGAGTTTCAGTTACTCAAATTATGCTTTTAAAATTATTAATGAAATGCAGCTATATTGTCACGTTAAAGCGCTGGAATCTTACGCATGGTTTACGCATGTCAATAAAGACCATTCAGTCCGCCAATGACTTGTCATCTGACCATATGTGTCTGAAAGCTGAATTAATTCGTGCGTGAAAATGCCCTGGGATCCAACACGCCACTGATTTCTGCTTTGTAAGCAACCGAGAAAAAAGGTGCTCCAAACTGCCTCGTGCCTGTCCCATCCTTAGTCAGAACGCTTGCACGCACAGTGTCCAATTGTTCCGTTTAATTCCGCTTGAACACTTTCTTTCTTTCCTTTTTTTTTTTTAGTTGTGACGTGGTACTCTGAAGCTGTAAATGCATCAATCGAGTGCTGTCAAGGTGCAACAAGTGCACGATTTGCAAAGGGCTTATTTTCAACTGTATTCAGTTTGATCATACATGTAAACTCCAAAGAATGCTTGACAGAAATCTCTTCTTATATATTTGGACATCTGTCTTAAATTAAGTCGTTTTCAGTATGGCCAGTGTATCTGAGGACAGTGTGGGGTGTGTGTGTGTGTGTGTCTCTGGGGGGGGGGGGGGGGGGGGGTTGCAACTTTCATAGGTGTGTCTTTTTAATCAGCTGGCCCCCAAACTAAAAATACACAAGCTAAAGCGTTTTAAGACCAGGGAGTCACATTTGTTGCCCATCTGGCCGATCTCCGACTCCTCTCCCCTATGTTGAATATTTCCCCTGCGAGGTTAATTTGGCATTTTGAAGTGGTGGCCTTGGCCTGGTGGGAGGCGGGAACGCCCTTGCGTCTGGGTGAGAGGGGCGGAGCCGGAATGTGGGGATCTCGCACATGCTCAGAACCCCCCCCACCCCCCCTTCCCGATGGATGGCACGGGAAACGAGAGGACAGTCTGACCGTCCCCGGAGATCCGCTCTGGTCCACACTGTGGCTCTGACTCATAGCGCAGAATTTCTTAGAACAGCACTTGGAACAGAGTGGAGAGCACTTTGGACACAAGGGCATTGAGTTATAACAGCAGATAGAATATAAGAGGTGGCTCTTCTAGGACTAGAACAAATGCAGAGGCACTAGACTGAAGTGGAAGGGAACGACAGTTAAAGTGGAATAGAATGTGCATTGTTTGAAGTTCTGAGGTGACCGCAACAGGATCAGCTTTCTTAGACTGGACCACAGTGCACCTTGTATGTGTGCAAGCTCCTATTGGCCTGTTTAGGTGTTTATGGTCATAAGCGGACACACCCTATGACAAGAAGGTTAGCTGCAGCTCTATTGAAACCTGGGCTAACCTCTCCCAGGCAGCTTCCCCTCCCGTACGTGTGGCACGCGGGGAATACCTCTGGAATGTACAGTGCGCTCTCTACCAAACTTGACCGCTGCATTGCAGAGAAACCCAGCTGCACTCACTCTGCAAACAGCCCTGCCACCACATCAAAGAGCTCGCTACAAAAATACACTTTCCCCTACAATAGATGTGCTCCTCTCATAGACTACATTCTTTTCATAACACAGTGGGACAGTACTGCAATCTCTTGAGGAGTGGTGCTGGCGCTGGTGGTGGTGGTGGGGTGTGGGGGTGGGGGGGGGTGGGTGGAGAGGGGGTTAAGGCACCCAAGAGGGGGGTAAAGTAGAAACCGTTCCCAGCGGGGTGGAGTTTTGAGTGGGTCATTTGTCCGTAATAAAATGCTCCCAGGATTCATGCTGTGCGCTGGGAGTGAACCAGCTTCCCCTGGATGACCGGTGTTGGCAAGGAGAGGGGCATTGTTACGCTGCAGGCTCGTAATGCTGTGGAATGCTGTCACTGATATCGCCTCTCTCTCTCTTTCTCTCTTTTTCTCTCTCTCACTCTCTGCTCTGGGAGGAACACCTACCCAAAGCATCAGAGTTGGTGTTTCTGTGATAAAGCGGGGACCCCCTGGTGGCCTGAATGCAGTGTGACACTGACAGAGCCAAACCTCTCGCTCTCATAGTGGGTTGAGTCTCTCATTATGGATGTGGTATTTTTTTAAACACAGGGTTTCAACAGGGGGAAAAAACAAAACTTAATCACAGAATCTGTGTTATCAACGGTCTTCTCATTTGATGAGGATTGCAGATTTGCTTTAGCTGAAAATGCCCCCCCCCCCCAGCCCCCCCGATTCCATTGAGTCTTGGATGAAACTTGTTCTTGATTGAATTTCCTGCATCCTGTAAAATTGTATGGGAATACAGCACACACACACACACACACACGCACACATACTATATATAGTGAGTGTTTATTTGGAAAGAAGAAAATAATGTCTTTCCATTCCCACAGTCCCGATTGTGTTTCTTTAAAAAAAAAAATCATTTGAAGAACACACTCATTGTATTTACTAATCAATGGCAGATGTCAGTTTAGTCATGGAGTAAATGCATACATATGATTTGGAAAGCCATTGGAAAGTCCTTCTTTGCCCAGTATGTGTGTGTGTGTGTGTGTGCGCGTGTGTGTGTGTGTGTGTGTTTTTTCCACTGTGCCATCATGCCCTCAGTAGCAGTGAAGTCATGGGCAAATGCTCGCAAGAGAGAGCAAATGTTGATACTTGGTGAGGTGTGTTTGCTCTAAGACCCAGCGTTTACGTTTGTGAAGGAAGAGGCCTGCCAGGATCCAGCCGGCCCGCAGAACGCTTTGTCCTCATAACCGAAGCAAGTTTAGCTTCTTCACTCCGCCAGAGCTCACTCGACAGTGAGAGTTTGCTCCCTAAAATCAATGCCCGGATGAGAAATAGCAAGTATCTTAGAAATTAGGAAGTTTTCAAGACAAAAACACAAAGATCCAGGTTCAGCATAAAGCATCAGGCACATTATATAGGTCTCTGCCTGGTGACAAACTAAAATAAAATTGCGCTGTTCTGTATGTCCTAAAATGAGCCAGTGTTCCACTGTGGGTCTGCACAAGCGCTGTAGCCGTGTGTGCCTGGAGCGTTGCTATGGCAGCCAGGGCTCCACGCTGCAGCTGGGGTTCTCTGTTGTGACCTGCAGTGGAGCTGCAGGGTCTGTGCTGCTCTGTGATTTGTTGAGTTCCTTAAAGGCCAAATTAAAATGTTCCAATGAGGAAATGCTGAAAATATGTCTCATTTCTTGACCCCCCCCCCCGTCTCTCTCTCTCTCACACACACACACATACGTACCTGCACAATCCCACACTTACTGTCTCCCATACATACTGTGACATACACACATGTACACTGTCTCACACACACATATGCATGCATTCACGCACACGCGCACACTCACACACGCACACGCACTCGCACACACGCACACACACACACACACACACACACACACACACACACACACACACACACACCCCAGGTGGACTTCGAGGACGTGATCGCAGAGCCCCCGGGGACGTACAGCTTCGACGGCGTGTGGAAGGCGAGCTTCACCACCTTCACCGTGACCAAGTACTGGTTCTACCGGCTGCTGACGGCGCTGGTGGGCATCCCGCTGGCGCTGGTGTGGGGCATCTTCTTCGCCATCCTCTCCTTCCTGCACATCTGGGCCGTGGTGCCGTGCGTCAAGAGCTACCTGATCGAGATCCACTGCCTGAGCCGGGTCTACTCCATCTGCATCCACACCTTCTGCGACCCCTTCTTCGAGGCCGTGGGCAAGTGCTTCAGCAGCATCCATGTGCGCACCACCAAGGAGGTGTAGGAGGAGGAGGAGGAGGAGGAGGAGGAGGGGGGCGGGGGGGAAGAAGGTTGGGGGGTGGGTGGGTGGGTGGGAGGTTGGGGGGATGGAGGGACCTCAGAGCCAAGAAAATCACAACCAGAACACCAGGAAATGAGAAATTGTCTAGAGGGAGGGGGCGTGGCTATGTGGGGGTGGGCGGGGCCTATGACCCCGCCTCCTTTCATTCCTTTTTTCCTGTTAGATTTTATTCCTGCTTTTTTTTTGTTTGTTTGTTTGTTTGTTTTGTTCCTCCCCCACATTGTTCATTCCATTGTTCTCAAAGGGGTAGGAAGTGCCCTCCCTCTCATTATGTTGGATGTCCTAAAAACTGGGGTTTGCCGGGTTTTGGGGACCAGGGTCGGTGGGTGGGGGGATTGCTCAGAGGGGGGGGTGCCAGGGAGGGGTGCCTATGCCACCAAACCCGGAAAGCTCTGTCAGACGGTCGCCTGACGAAAAAGGTGCGTTGGTTTGGGCCTGCTGCTGTATGCTTGCTTACTCCACCCTCCCCCATGTGACCGGATGGACAGACGCACAGCCAAAAGAACATTCCAGCACCCAGGCACAGTCGCCCTTAAACCCCCCTGCTCTGTCTGTTCCTCTGGGGGGGGTCACCCTGGGTCTGCAGTGGCTGTCCCCTCCTTCCAGAGGAGCACACCACTGAGAACGTGGCCGCGAATGGTCTAATTTTAGTATTTTCCGCCCCGTGAAAAAAAAAAATGTCACTTGAAGTATGCAGCCACACACCTGGAACTTAAAACGTACTTAAAAAGGCCCTCTTCAGTTATGAAGGCTGAGCACTTCTAGATACGTGCGCGTGTCACTGTCAAGCATAAGAAAAATCCTGCTTTTCTCTCTGAAAGTGAAGAAAACGTGTGAAATTTGTTTCGCTGTGGTTCACTGAGCTTTAACAGCTGCTGTACAGGCTAGCGTCGTAGCGTCGGCTGTCTGACTGGAGTCCTGGACTATTGCGGTGTCTGCAGGGTTTGGGGTTTCCCCTTCGACCAGTAGTCAGTGTAAGCCTCGAAAACGAGGTGTGTAGACTCGTCTATGCGATGACTTAAAGGCATCCCTTAAGAGGCGAAACGCGACAAACGCTGGCAGACACTGCAGCTCTCCAGGGCTGGAGCCCGACAGCCCCGTTGTAGTATTTAAAGAGGCACGTAGAGGTGTTCTGTGAGAACGCCAAACCCAGAGAAAAGGGACTGGTAGTGCACAAAGTGCCAAAAATTTATAAATCTTTTTTTTGAGGTCCACTGACTGTGTTTACGTGGTACGCTCAACTACTGACTTCCTCTGGGGTTAATTGTCTAATGCAGAATTTATTTTCTTTTTTGTTTAAAAAACTATATTCAAATGATTTCATGTACCAAAATATTGAGTACAAATTGTAGTGATTTTTATTTTATTTTTAAGAGCATCCCTAAGTGCCTTTAATAGTCATCTTGCGTGGCGATCTGTGACGCAATCCTTATTGCTTAGCGCACTGCAGACCTGGGTCAAATACGCATTTGTTTTGGATTCAAACACTTTTCTGTGCTTTACTGATCTTGTCTGGCGGATTTGAACCAATTAAATACTTTCAAAAAGTGCTAACGCCGCATTCTGGTCACATTGGCTGGCTCACTTACACCAGGCAAGATCAACAGAGCGCAGAAAAGTATTGGAATCCAAAACAAATATGTATTTGACCCAGGTCTGGCGCACTGCTACAGACACTGGTGAGGACCTGTTATAAAGCTAAAGGGTCCCTCCCCTCACACTGGAATGGGGGAACATATTATAATGACATAATCTCACCATTTCATACTGTTGCATTTGTGTAAACTGTTTGTCTATATGATAATGATAATAGTGCTTCTTGAACGCGTCTTTCAGCTAAAAAAAAAAAAGGTCATGTTTTATATATGGAATTTCCTATCCCTGCTTTTTACTGCTCAAACTGACATCATGCTGAACACATTAAAAATATGCAACTAATCTGAATCGTTTGTGGTGTCCGTTTTCTGAAAACTTCTTCAAGGGCATGGGGGATTATGCCATCTGTTGCATGTGTTTCAGCCGTAAGGAAGGTGCAGAAATTTTATGTGCAGAACCAGACAGAGCCCAGCATTTATAGCTTACAGCCACAACATGGCTTATCTCATAGGCTGAATATGAGAGGTAACCATGGAGATGTTTTTCATACGCTCCTGTTCAACTGACAGAATACACCCGGATCATTCACTGAAACATTTCCTCAGCTCTACACAGTAAACATGCCCTCATCAGGAGGGTGCTTGCAGGCCGACAGCTCCTCTTTCATTGAGACGTGCTGCAGGTAGATCCTCTGGTGCCGGTTGTGTTTGAATAAAATATTAGAAGGTAAACACACAATGAAAACTGGCTTTACAGTGTGTGTCAGCACTGAGTAAACACGCTTGTGTACGGTATCGCATGCTCTATCACGGGTCTATTTTTTCCCTGTTTTATTTCGCCTGGCCTAGAGAAGCCTGTTCATTCTTCAGGCGTAGGTCTCCCGGGATACGCAGTTGGAATGATGTCGCCATCTGCTGGAGAATGAGGTCAGTTTCACCCGGTGGGGCCCGTCAGAAATTGCTGGTAAAATGGCTGTTGGAGGGGCCACTTCTCTCAGTCTGCGTTCGGGACCCGGTGCGCGACCCAGTGCGGCTACTGGAGGAAGTGGCCGTTGCTTCTGGACAAACGCATCACGTCTACCCACACAGACACCACAGGTCCTCCACTGAGTCTATGTGATAAAATAAAGTCCAGATGAAAGATTGAGGCAAATGTACCTTTCAGCAGTAATACCAGACTGGTAAAAGGTATTTTTCATGGCTTCAGAACTTTGACATATAATTTTAAAAAATTAGATTTTCAGTCTAGTGCTATTAGTCTGATGAGTCCACTGCCCAGACCCGATTTGACATTTGGCATGTGCCTCTCGTCTACCTGCCACATTTGTCAAGGTTGGAGCGATTGCCGGTGGAGGCACTAACAGAAAAAGAACAGACAAACTTTGCAGTTATGTCTGAATGCCTTTCATTTTGTGTTAAGGCAGGGGTGCACAACTCCGGTCCTGGGGGGCCAGTGTGCATGCTGGTCAATGTTCCAACCAATTACCTTAGTTTTTGTTTTTTGACAGCTCTATGAACTAGGCTGGTTAACTCCTGGACCTGGGCACAGTAAACTCTTTAGGATACGCTTGCAGTGTGCAGCTGCAGCTGGTGCTTATGCAATTTTCAGATCAAATACGATTGAGCTAATTGAATAATTAAGAAGAGAAGTCGGCACAAAATGCTGAAACGGATCAGCCCCTTGTTGTGCACCCCTGTGTTAAGGTTATACAAAAAGACCCTTGTCCTCATCCAGGCTCAGCCCCTCCTCCTCATCGGTCATCCTCTTCTAAATCACCTCATCGATTCACAAAACAAGCGCAGAACGTCAGAGGAAGGGCTTGGTGAAGCGATTGAATCTACAGCGGTCTCAAACGCAGTACTGGGGCACCCCTGTGTTTGCTGGATTTTGTTACAGCCAGTCTCTTACTCCTTTAAGGCTGTTGGACACACGTGTTCACATTCTTCCTTAATTTTCTTAACACAATGCAGGTTTGGCTCGTTGTCATTTGGGCTGTCCTTGAATCCTTCATTGTCTAACAATTAGTTAGTTTTAGTGGCCAGGTGTTCACACTTTCGCCAATCAGCAACCTACTGAGTCACCTCAGTCTAATTTGATCAGTTAAAAAACATTTTTTATAACCTCTTTTTATGTCATTGTTTGCAATATATCACCATACTCACAGTGTAAATATGGGACTTTTGTTCTTCATGGCATGCAAAATTGTGGGATTGTAATTATGATTGGGACGAAAACCAGCATACACAGGTGTTCCCACTGAACCGCTGAGCTATAGTGAAAATGTGTGTTTGTACTTCTCTGCCTCTTGGTCCGCAGACAGAAATACAAAGGGCCACTGGGTGGCGATATAGCACTATCAATCTGTGTGAGCAGTCATCAGCACTCGTTTCTGTTCCTTTCTCATGCTCTGCAGAGGGCTGTCAGTGTAAATATTGAAAAGCAGCACGGCTGCCTGCTAGACCTCAGAGGCTCAGTTATGTGTTATAGTTTCTTGAAGTTACATTGCTTTCCCGTGACTAAATTCTTATCTTGTGTCAGGCGAGATATGGTGTATGAGTTATTTAATAGTAGGAAGCAAATCATAATGTAGGTGCATTCGGATCTCTGTGGACTTAGAGGAAGAGAGAAAGAAGAAGAAAAACTCTGAATCAACTGCCTTGAAGCAAAACCTCCCACACACGCACACACACACACACACACACACACACACACACACACACACACGATCATGCCGGGAAAAGCAAGGTAAAGTGTGTTTTTATATCAGTCAATAGTAGGAAAATTGTTTCAGTTCTTCTAGTAGAGATAAGAATAAAGATAGAAAGCTGCAACAATCAATTTAAAAATTCCTTACTGTATTAAGAACACAAAATGATTTAATGACTGCATGTTTTCCATTGTAAAATGAACTTGCAGTGCACTTAGCTGAACGTTAAACCTCAGGTTTAAACCTCTAGACCACAAAACTGCAACAACTGGAGCAGCTATCCTAAGCTGTGGAATAAGGATTAGCTGCTCCAGTTGAAATGCAGTTATGTGGTCTGGAGGTTTAAAGCTGAGGTTTAAACTCCAGCTAAGTACACTGCAATTGGCCCCTGATGTCCTGCTCGTACGTCTATGTCTACGAAACGACTGTCGGAGCAAATAAAAGTGAGTCCCTGTGTAATGGCAAGAGATCACTGAGCCGCTTCAGTCAAATTCTGCTCTGGTTGGTTGCTGCCTCTACTGCTGAATAGGAGCCCTATGTCACGTGACACCGCACAGTCAACAGGAAGAGACACACTCCAGGCCCCCTGACCCCCCCCCACAGCGGGCCGGATCCGCACTGGTGGGGGTTGCAGCGGCTGCAGATTTGGAGCAGGGCCGGGACAGGGGATCCGGGGGTCACTTTTCTCCCCCCTGCCTGCCTGAGGAAGCACACTGGAGGGGCCTTGTGTGGATACAGCCCTCTGGCCCTCTGAACAGGACACCACTGCCACCGCTGCCCCCAACAATGGCCGAGTCAACCAGAGCCAAGTCCACATGAATGGGGTGGGGGGGGGGGGGTATATCTGAAGGGCCTCTCTAATCACAGTCCAGCAGGGCAGCTCACATTTCTTTTGAATTACTCATGATAATTAAATTTTTTGACATTTTACATTGTACAGTCTCATCTTTATAGGTGTTCACATTTCAACCACTTGTCAACAGGTTTGTAGTATAATATTAATCTGAATATTACTTAAAATGTATATTATTATTATTATTATTATTATTATTAATATTCTTATTTGTTTTGTTGTTGTTATCAATAATGTTATCAGCACCCTAATTAGTAACATTTGAATTTAATCAAAATAATAATAAACTTTAAAACATACAGTGATATAAAAACGAAAGGTAATGGTTTTACTTATTAGTGACAAAATAACCCTCCTCTAGTTTTCAAGTCCTAGCAGAACACACAAATTTTACTTTGTCATTATTCCGTCAGCCTCTGATGCCCTTGTGCATGCTATGAAACATGGCAGAGGACGTTGCATAAAGCTACTAAACTTCAAAGTTGTTTAAAACTTGTCCGCCTCATTAAACTCCACTGTTAACTGAATTACACCCCCTACGCTCTTACGTCGAGCCATGTTCATTACAGATTACAGATCTGATTACACCAGCGTTCACATGCTCGTGCGAGCAGATGCGTGTGGAGTGTAATGCGATTTTTGTCCTGGTGACTGTATGTCCTTCCTTTGACTCTCACTTCCAATCTGCTTCTGCTCAGATGGATTTTTTCTTTTCTTTCTTTGAAGGCCGGTCAATTTCACCAAACGTAATTAACTGGATTTGGCACGGATTCAGGCTACATTTCACATTTCCCATCCTAACCCCTCCCAACAGCACCAGCCTCCCTCCCCGCTAAAATGGATTAAGCTGAATACATAATATTGGTGTAGAACAGTGTTTCTCCACCATGGTCCTGGGGACCCACTGCCCTACATGTTGTAGATGTTTCCCTGCTCCAACACACCTGCTTCAAATGAATGGGTCGTTACCAGGCTTCTGCAGAGCTTGATGACAATCCATTCATTTGAATCAGGTGTGTTGGAGCAGGGACAGTAACCTACATTGCTGACACAATTTTATTTGCATTAAAAACGAGAAAGAGAGTATACTTTTCTAAATGGAAACTGAAATGCTTCGACAAAAAAACTACCACAAAATAGAAGGCTTAAAAAAATTCAAACTTATGTTTCGGACAATGTTGAGACAAGTACTTCGGGTTCATTAACCCTACAAAAATCAAGTGTCAGGTCGAAAACCGTACATTTATCTTTGTACCTAACTGTGGTAATATTGTTAATTGTCTTAATAATATTGCTGTGATTCTTACGGTCACGGAGCGTGTCCCTCATAAATCGACACAGTGTGAAATAATTGCATATATTCTCCCACTGGAGAGTTAGCATTTGAATGTCCCAGTGTACCCGGGTAGGCGGGCACCTCCTTTCAGAACCACTGAGTGAGTTACTGATCTAAGGCCGTGCCACCGCTGGAACATTTTATCCGTATGCAAATGAGGGTGTTCTGTGCATTGCCCGGTGCACAGAGGCACACTGTCGTATGGGGGGGCTCGTTAATCATCTCAATTCACGTTCAGCAGCTCAATAGTTAAAACTGTGCCGAATGCGTTGTTTTCTGATCTGTGTGGTGCTCTCGCTTCACCAGAACGCTACAGTGAGAAGATGGCGACGGACGGAGCGGGTGGGGAGCAGCCTTCTCAGATCCAAACGCTGACAACCGCTGTGTGTGGAAGCGTCGAAATGGTAAGACGCGTTGAGTAAAAGATTAAATGCAAATTATATTTACGCGTGTGGTTCATTTTTGCTGCGCAGTCGGACAAAGAACGCGCAAATCGTTTTTCTGTCGGACTCCTTTGGCTGATCGTTTGGAGCGGCTTGGAAGATAGAGGTGTTATTTTTTGGGGTGATGCAGCGAGCAAGCAAGCAAGCAAACTAACCAAGCAAGCAAGCAAACCAGCCAACTGCACAAGTTCTTTGGAGGTGCACTTTGTATTTATAAAAATGCCGTATCCAGCACAGCCGAGAAAGAGGTTCCATTTATAAGCATGCTCTGAAATAGCCTAGCTGGTAACCCGTAGATATGTGCAAAGCAGTCTTTGTATACCAAAAGCAATTGTTTGGGTATTTCACCAAAATATGGCTATATGCCGTGATTTGCGGTTGTAATGGCTGAATTTGGCGGAGCCAGTTCCAGAGCATTACTAAATATTTTGTTCACATTTGTTTGGAATACAGATGGTTAAATCTTGTTTTTACATTTAACGTCACGACAATGTATATACCGTGACGTCGAATGTTTGTTTGTTAAAGCGGATGTATAGCCTAAGTTATTTGGAAAATCTATGATGGGAATGTATTATTTTAAATGATAATATTATTATTATCCAGAGACCGCGTGTAAACACGGAACGTAAAATGCTACGAGTTCCAATTGTGGAGAATTTGCGGAGTTGGCGACGCGCAGTGGAGTCATCAGTTCTTAAGATACCTTTGGTCAGAAAGGGTGTTTTGTGGCTTATCATTGTCTTTTAATGCATTTTACCATTTCATAAAGACACGTTCAGTTTAATTTAAATCGTGCATCTTTCATGAAAAGAGACAGTCTCTGCGTTTGGTCTTTTAAAAAGGACATTCCCTTTTTTGCGTTAAGACTAAATGGACAGCAATTAAACTCAGACATGAGTAATCACGGTTTAAGATTTGTATGGGTTCTGTGTTTTTTTGGGGGAGAAATGAGTTCAGTGGTATGTTCCTCGTGTAAGCCGTCGTCTCTGTCGTCCCACGCACATATCACACGATTTATCGAATTGGGCTACTGATTGAAATAAAATAAAAAATAAAATTTTTTAAGTGCTTATTTTTCCTCCAGTTGGCCCATACGATTTCCCCTCTTTTCTTCACCTGTCGGGAAGTTTTTACACGAGCTGGTCGTGGGATGCAACGCAATGTGCCAGAACTCTCTGGCTCCCCTTGTGTGATAATGAATTAATCAGACACCCCTTGGGTAGGTGCCATGTAACAGACTGTACTCCCTGGAGCCAGTTGTACTGAAACGGTCTCTTCCTGTACAGAGCTTCTTCACTGGCACAGCCCAGTATATTTTCATTTTATTTTATCTGCAGGTTTTTATATGTGTGTTAATAACGAGGAATGTTTTTGGGAGCTTGGGCACACGCGGATCCTCTGGAATGTGGTGGCACCATGTTTCTGACACCATGGAGGTAGTGGTAAGGGTGCATGATCACTCGATACCTTTCTAATTTTATCTTAATTTCATTGGCTAGTCTTGCGCTGCTTAGAGTACTGAATTACCCAACTTACCCTGACTTAACCCGTTGAAGAGGAGTTCTTTTTTGGGGGAATGTTATTTATTTATTTTTCAAATATTCTCAATCAGTATTCTAGAACTCCATTGCTCACAATTACCAGTAATAATTGTTACACAAGCGTGAGAATGTTCAGTGAAGAACATTCAAACATTGGAACATTAGACTGTTCTTAACTGAATTAGAATGCTCAGTTAACATTCTGATCACGTGTGTGTGACATTACCCCTTTAAAGGGTTTAAAGATCACGGACCTTTAAAGCGGGATTCCCGGTTTGCTCTGAGGAACACGGCATGCTGTTCCAATGGTTTACCTCAGGCTCCCTTTCCGTGTCCTCCAGTGACCGTGGACAGGACTCCGGTCCAGGTTTTTCCCAACCGTTTCAGATGCAGAACTGTGCTCCTTGTTTTACGGGGGGGACAGATGTTAGAGGGCGGCCATGTCGTCCTGGTTCAGTTCACGTGGCTAATTCTGCACATCCCCATGCCTTCCCTTTTTGCCCGTACCAGTGGGGCGGTCCTGTTGCAGAGATCACTTCAATCAGAGGGGAGGAAGCCTTGTGCTAATGTTGTGATGTGCAAACACAATGTCAGCCGTCTTAATTAAAGTGTTCCGATGGGTAAAAACCTCGCGTGTGGGGATGTGAACCAAGAGAGACAGACTTTATTAAAGGGAAATGTCACCGTTATTGAGTGCTGTTGTGTTTTATTGATCCGTCTGCTGTCGGAAGGTTGAAATAAATCACGTTTTACTATGCTGTGGCTGTCTAGACGTCTTACCTGCCGTGCCCTGCGTCCAGAACACACCTCTTTGATTGAGCTGTTTATCTGTAACGTGATGACAGCGGCCATGCCTCAGTGATGCTATATTGCATCAGTTGAAAACATTTTTCCACGGTGGGAGACTCATCTCGAAGATTGGCATATTCCAATTTCTTTGTCTTATTTTTTTATTTTACTGTATTATCAGTGAATATATAAACGTTCAGTTTTTGTTGCCCTTTAAACAGAGAGCAGCATATAAACTGTCCCCAGCATTTCAGCCCCCCACCCCCCACTCCCACGCCAAGCACAGAAACACAATTCAGATCCCCGGTGGAAGCAATAAATTACCCTCCTCGGCTGTGATGATTTAGCTCCAGTCATACAGACGCATGTACATGAGGTAAAATTATTATTATTATTTTTTTTGCATTGACCATATTACAATAAAAGTGTCCGATCAATAGATCGGAATTGAGGATCAATAGCTTGCTCTTTTCTGTCCGCCACACTGCCCAGAGCTGTTTTTCATTGGAGCTGAAATGCCATTGATCAGGTTGGGCTGACCTTTTGAAGAGAATGACCTGCTGTAGTCCAAGCGACGCGCTTCCCCTTGGCTTAATAAAATCAGATATCGCAACGTCTCCCTTGATCCCAGAAGGAGAAAAACAATCAAGGAGTTAAACGGTGTTTCCAAAAAGACGGTGGGTTGTAAGCGGCATTGAGCCGTACGCCGTGAGTATGTGCAGAAGCTGTGGTCGCCACTGAATTGCACTGCTAGTTTGATCAAACGGGTTGACGCGTACTCAGATTGGATCTAATCTCATTGTGCTTTGGCCCTGACAACGAATGAGAAGATGAGGAGATTTCCCTCTCTCTCATGACCGACAGTACAGACTGTGACACACGTGCCGGGTGCGGACAAGATGTATTGTTTGTCATTTCTTTATTCAGTTATGGAGAATGCTGACTGCAGCTGGATTGGGCCATCATACTGAAAGAAAAAATGAAAGAAACTGTTGCATAACCTTTTCACCCTGCACCTGTCACAACAGCATTTTGGGTCCCCCCCCCCCCCCAGTGATGAGAGACTTCAGAGATGATGCCCTCTCTAAGATGGGGGATATCAGTGAAGAAGTCATCCTTTTTTGGGCTGATTTCCAGCTCCAATCAGAATCCATTTCCTGTCTTTGGTCAGCCAGTCAGGAGTGCGGAATTTGGGATGTTGACAGAGCAGCGACTGTTCTGAGGGCTGAAAGTGGAAAATAAACATTGAGCTCCGGACTATTTTTAATGCAGTTGGGAGGGGAGGGGTGGGGGGCTTTTAATTCGTTTAAGTGGCAAAGCGGTTTGGTCACTTGAAATTACCATCACCATTATTGCCTGCTGTGTAGGTTCCACTTAAAGAATCAGCATTTTAACGAGCCCGTTAATTGTAATTGAGCTTAATGGCTTCTCGGTGCAGCCACCGTGAGTAACGTTTTTTTTTATTGAAATTATTTTTTTATTTTTCAGCTGGACAGTGTGTTTGCTCTGTCTCACCTGTTTCAAAATGAATGCTTTAAAAGGGTTGTCAGCAAAACCTGTTTAGCATTAGATACTGCAACATTTGTCCAGTCCAGTTCTCCAGAGACCTCCTTTCCTTTTTGTCTTGGTAATACAAGCACACTGTAACCGTGTTGTAGTTTTATGGTGCGTTTGGTTCCCAGGAATGGGAGTTCAGCATTGCGTTTGTCTTGCAGAAATGCGAGTTGAACATGGACAACCTGAGCAAGCCCGAGCTTCTGACTCTGCTCAGCATCATGGAAGGCGAGCTGGAGGCACGGGACCTGGTTATCGAGGCTCTTAGGGTGAGTTACTGACCGTGCACTGACCGCACACTGACCGCACACTGACCGGCCAGCTTCATCTACACAGGGGTGCCCTTTTTGCCTCCCAGAAGGCTGGAGAGGTTAGGGGTATCATGGTTGCGGGCGTGTGCCGGTGTTGAGTTTCCGACTACCCCCCGACCCCCAAAGCCTACTGTCGCTGAGAAACTTTATTTATGGGCCATCTGGGTGGCGGAGTCCTGTGTTCTGTCAAGCGAGACTCTCCTTCTGCCGGTGACTTAACACCCTCCTCTACCTGGCTGTAGGACTTCATGCTCTGAGCACCGGTGTTCAGGTACAATCCTGAGCACTGGGGGGGAAAAAAACATTCGGCGTCGGTTAACATTTAGGAAACCGTCATGGCCCTGGTGGTAGTATTGGTGCTGCTGCTGTACGGTGATTTCATCACAGGGATCAGTGTATTGCGGTGGCCTTGCTCGGCGCATGCCGTAGGCCTCCCGGGCCGGGCTAAAAATAGCGCTGGAATTCCGCGCGCCGGGAGCTGATTGGATTGCGTAACGCGGGCTGACATTTTTAAAGGTTCACGGCTCGCCGGGCGCATCAGCTCAGCAGAATGCGCGTCTGTTGCCACGGCGCGGATTCCAGAAGTACGTGAGGGGGGGGGAAATGGACGCGCGTTGAGCGAGCGCACAGCTGATTTTTTGAGAGGCCGTCCCGATTGGACGAAACGGTCCGGTCCGCTTGAACCACGGACACAGAAGGGGCGGCGTTTTGTGCGCACGCTGGCATCGCGATCTGAAATTAATGTAGTGTTCTGGAACATGTCAGTAAGTGTTTGAAAATGTCCAGTACACCCCAGATGAAGCAAATGATTGGGGGGGGCAGGCAGGCACACTCCAGAGTGCCTGTGGGTTTATTGGAGGGGGGCTGAGGGCTGGGGGCGCGAGCAGCTTATCCTGGCTGTTGTGTCAGTTTGGCTGTGTTTCTTAGCCGGTTCCTTTCCTCCAGGGATATCGCCGCTCTCCGAAATGTGCGCCTTGCCCCGTGATAAGCTCCCCCCCCGAAGACAAAAGCGCTGCTGTTTCTGGCCTTCTTTCTGTACGATCCAGGATATTTTGGGATTGGAAAAAGAGCAAGATAAACTTGTTCCTAGTTTTCAGGGAGAATGAAGTCGGGGGTGGGGTGGGGGGTGGGGGGGTGGGAGGGGATTAGCGCACAATGCTGAAAGGTCCTCTGCCTTGCATAAGTGGGCAGCAAGGACATACGTTTTAGTGTCTGGACTATGTGCTTATTGATACATTTCGTTCACTTTTAATATTAGTTAAATAAACATTTTTTTGAAGTGATCTTAGAAGTTTCACAATCGCACAGAGTCAAGGAAGTTTAATTTGGTGTTTGAAACTCGGCAGACTTGCCTCTGGACACGGCGCTATTGTTTAATGTCATTGTGAATTATTAAGAGGCTTTTTTTGCTTTCAGCTATTAATTAGCGTGCTGGAGGAGCCTGGTGAGTCGGCGTATCACTTTTCATATGAAAGGGTGGAGGAGAGCGAGCGGATTACCCCGGCCTGAGCTCCGTCACCTGCTTCTCCGCAGCCTTCTGCTCTTATTTACAGGATCCTGAGTTGTTGATATTTTTAAGCGGTTAAAAAATGTGTTCGAGAGCGGCGAAAGGTGTGTTTCGGCTGCGGTGATGCGGTCGGCTTCGATGCCAAAACGAGCGTGACTGAGTCCGTCGGTCCCCTGAACCCAGGAGACCGATCTGTGTGTGTGTGAGTATGAGTATGAGTGTGTGTGTGTGTGTGTGTGTTCTGATGAGCTCTGTTCCCCTGCCTCTCCCTGCCCGTGCCTCAGAAAGGCCCAGATGTCTGAGCCTGTGAATGGAGGGCCTTGTGCAGTCTGAGGCTCGCTCTCCTCCTCAGACAGGAAGTGTGCGGAGCGTCTCTGCGCTCGCTGGTTCTCTGAGCCCCGTGGCCGAGTTAATGCGCTAAAACGCTTAATTCTCCTCTCCCCCCCGCTCGTCTCTGCGTGGGTGCCTGTGGCGGGGGCTCCTGGGTGTGAGGCTGTTTTTGTGGGGGGGGGGGAGAAGGATGTTATTTGCCTTCTATACTGCCACTCTTCTCCCATTTTTCCCTCACAAATATGTCTGAAAAATTCAACCTGTGCTCTCATACAGGGGAGGCAGAGGGGGGCATTTTCATTTGTCCCGTGTCCAGCTGTCATCTCTAAAGCTGTTGGGTTGCATGCTGGAGGGTTGTGAGGTGGGCCTGGATTAATGCGCGACCCTGATTGGCCAAGTTGGATTAATGCGAGATTCCGATTGGCTGAACAGCAGCAGGGACGTATGCGCACGGCTGGAAAGTAGGTCTGTCAAAATTGTCGTAGTTCCACTGATGCGACTATGAAGCGGTCAAGTACTGCTGATAATTTATTCATGCATCTATAACAGCTCTCTCATTTTGACTACATGATGGTTTCACATTTTTCTCTCTCTCTCTTTCCCTCTCTCTCTCTCTGAGGAGAACTGTGTTATGCAGGAAGCCTGGTATGTTTGCGGTACACGACTCTCGGACTGTAGTGATGAGGATAATGACTTATGTTGTCGAGAGTGATGACAGCATCGATGGGCAGATTTGCCTAGTATTTGAACGGTGGTACAGCGTGGGGAAAAAACATTTTTTTGGCTTTTTTTATGACTGCTATTTATTGCTATTATTTTTCCCCCCTTTGTACTGGTTTTTGTGCTCTTTGGGAGGTGCTTTGAACACTGAAAAAGAAAAAGTACTTTGATCGGGTTTCATCGTAACAAAAACGGCAAGCTTGGGATTCAGCAACGTGGACGCACCCACTTAGACGCCAGTCCACTCAACAGGGTGGGTAATCATCCACGTGAGAGTGCGTTGGGTCTGTCCGTCCGTCCGTCTGTGCGTCTGCCTGGCTGTACCGGTCTGCTGCTCGTATCGGCTGCAGCTGGAGCCTGCCGTTTCTCAGACCGGCGGTGGTGTCCGTGAGCAGAATAAAAGAACCAGCGTCCGAAGAGTTCTGGACATCGCAGAGTCCCCCTTTTGAAGTCTGCGCTGGAGATTAGCTGTGTGCGGATTCGGCTGGATGGCGGGTTAAGTGCTGTTGGGCCGCTGGCCCGGATCCATGTGGATCGGTGCCCCGTTGCCCCGGCGACCCGCAGCTGGTTGTAGGGCATGCGTATGGGTCTGCTGCCAGAAACTGATAGAAACTGCTATCGCTTGCTGTATTTCATCACGACACTGCGTCACAATCGCCATGACTACCCATAATGTGTGAGGGTTTGTTTCACACTTCTCTGGGTCTGAACACAGATGACTGCTGTGCTCGTGGTACCCAGCTGTGACCTTTGACCTCTTGCACTCCGCTCTACTGGTGGACTGCAGAGTGAGACGGAGCAGCAGCTTGTGTTTTGGGAGGGGAGCACCTGTGCGTGTCTGTGCCCCCTCAAATTGGCAGAGGAGATTGCAGGGTTGATACCATGGAGTGTTCCAATTTTAGAGAAAAAGGGGGGAGGGGGAGGCACCCAGAATGGTTTGCCCAGATTTATTTCCTGTTCCGTTCCGCATCGCTAAGGCTGGTGGCCTTGCCTGTGCTGATGGCTGGGCTGGCACGGAGGGAAGCTTGCTCTGAGCTGATAGGATTCTGTGATCCGTAACCACCCCCCCCTCCTGGGCAGACCTGTTGAGTGGGCAGGTGTTGTGCCAGTGAGGCGTTTGTAATTTCACCAGGGCTCCTGGCATCGCTGATGCCGCAGTGGCTTTGTGTGGAGCCGTCTGCCTGTTTAATTATTTCATCAAGCGACACTTCTCAGCTGTCCACTGTTTTGGAAGAACTGAGCGTGTTATTAAGGAGCGTACAGCTGTAGCTTGTTTTTAAAGAAGATGGCGTGTTTTAAGCATAGCATGTTTTAAAGAGCACAGCTTGTTTTTCAGGAACATAGCATGCTCTAAAGAACATAGAATGATTTAAAGAACATTGCTTATTTTTAGAGCCCACAGCTTGTTTTTCAAGTGCGCAGCGTGTTTTAGAAGGACGCGGCGTGTTTTAGAAGGACGCGGCGTGTTTTAGAAGGACGCGGCGTGTTTTAGAAGGACGCGGCGTGTTTTAGAAGGACGCGGCGTGTTTTAGAAGGACGCGGCGTGTTTTAGAAGGACGCGGCGTGTTTTAGAAGGACGTGGCGTGTTTAGAGGACGCGGCGTGTTTAGAGGGCCTGTTTCGCGAGCGCTGGCTCTTAGAAGTCGCGCGGTGTTTTGAAGGACCAGGCTGTGTGTTCTTTCGACGGGTGGCTTTTTAAGACCGGCGTGGCGACAGGGCAACGCGGCGTGCTTTTAGAGGACCGCCGTGCCTGTCGCAGGACCGTCGTCGTGATTTTAGCAAGGACGCCGGCGTCTGGCTGGTCGTTCGTTGTGAGGACCCGGCCCCGTGTTTGTAGCAAGCCGCGGCTGTTTTAGTGTCACGCTGTTTTGAGGTGCAGCTGTTGTGATGACCCGTGTTTTAGAAGGACGCGGCGTGTTTTAGAAGGACGCGGCGTGTTTTAGAAGGACGCGGCGTGTTTTAGAAGGACGCGGCGTGTTTTAGAAGGACGCGGCGTGTTTTAGAAGGACGCGGCGTGTTTTAGAAGGACGTTTCTCGTGTGTAAGTGACGCGGCGTGCTGAAGAGCCCGGCCTGTTTTCCGTCCCGAGCGCTGGCTCTCGCAGGAGTCGGTGGCCCGCGGTGCGTTCCTGTGGAGGAGGGCCAGGCCTGTGGTGTTCTCCTTCGTACGTGGTGGCATTTTTAATCCGCCCGCGTGGCGCACCGGGGCAACGCGGCAGGTGCCGTTATGGGATGTGCCCGCCTCTGCTGCACCCTGTCGCTGTGATCCGTCCTCGTGATTCGCTGGGGTAAACGCCAACGGCTGCCACCGCCTCGGTGCGTCTGGCTCGGGTCGATTGCCGCCTCCGTCGCTGGCCCGAGCGATCCATTCTCCTGGCCCGGTTTCGCCTGTCAGCTGCGTCGGCTGTTTGGCTGTGTGTCAGCTGCTCTCTCTGAGCGGTGCTATGAAACTGTATGTGACTGCATCCCCAAAATGAGCCAACAACAGCCAAATTAATTTTACTCCAGGCTTCAGAAGGCATGGAATTAAGCACATAATGACCCTCTGATATGGTACACGCTCAGGATGAGTTCGGTCGTGATGTTCTGCCGCAGCTGTACTGCGGTGCCTATAATTTCAGATTAAAAATGTTTTGAGCCTGTGAGCCTTTGCATTGTGAGTTAGGTGAAATGACACGTGTGGCTTCTCTAAGCTGCTACTCTTGGCATCTGCGAAGTGTGCAGCTGCGCGCTGTTTATCTTTAAAAAAAATCATTCCTGAGCCCTCCTGGATGAACGCGCGGCCACGGCTGGTGCCTCATCAGTTTTATCATTGAGCCTTCAGCTGAACTCCGCAGAGGGGGATTCTGGGAAATGCTTGTCTTCTAAGAAAGACTGATTTCCTGGTTGTGTGGCCAGAACCTTCCAAATGGTTTCTGTTTCAGGGTGGTGTGCTGTCCCATGTTGTTCTTAGCAGGTTAATGTGGAAAAACAGCTGGGGGCGGGGCCACGATGGGTCATCCGGTCACTGTCGCCATGACAGCGGGGAAATCGAAGCTGAATTACCTGCTAATTTAGGGGCTGTTTGTTCATGAGAGTACACACATGTGCAGCTGTATTTGTGTGCATATGTGTGAGGTATGTACACGCGCATGTGTCTGTATGCGTGAGTCTGGAACTGAAGGTAAATAACCTGAGCACTGGTGGGCTCCTCCTCCTGGTGGGGCGTTAGTGTGTGTGTGTGTCTACTGTGTCATGTGTCCTCCCCTTGCCCCCCTCCCCCCCTGCTGTGTGTGAGCAGTGGATCTGGAGGGCCCTGTCCCGTGCACGTTTGATTGGAGGGCCACCCTAATCCTCTCCCCACTGATCCTGCACAGGGCACCTCCTGGGGCTAAGGCTCAACTGACAGGCTCCGCCCCTCCCCCATCTCTACACCACGATCTTTGCCCTTATCAACTGATTGTTCCGTTTCCCTGACGATTTGCCCCGTGACGTGCAGAACAGCTGGACGTGGCACAGTTTCTCTGATCTTTCAGCTCCAGGGGCTTGGTTGAGTGAGGTCGGTCTGTGGCCAGCTGTGCACTGGACTGCTCTGGGAGCTGTAGCTGTTGCTTGGGGCTTGCAGGTTCAAATCCTTATTAGGGAGTGACATGATGGAGGGCCTTGAAGAGCTAAGGCTATGATGGGGCTACTTATTGAAAAAAGCAACAACAACAACAAAAAAAACCCCCAAAAAATTAACACAGTACATTACAGTTATACGTTGTATTCCAGTACATTACCTAGCTTCCATACTCCAGGCCAGACTTTCTGTGTGGTGCAATATTCAACACCAACGTCTCAGAGGAGTTCCCATTGTCCCAACGGTTACTGGGATGACACTGGGGCTGTTGTTCCCAGCTCCATGGCTTTCGCGGTGAACCGGCACAACCGAGCGGCCTAAAAAACAGCCTTGCGGTTCTGGAGAGAGAAAATGCCGACTCCCACGTAACCTGCGGGAGGGACGTTCTTCGTCAGGACCGCGGCCTGCCCGTCACTGGGTCACGTGATCCGCCCACGGCGACCGTACAGGCTGGGGCATTGATATCCTGCACAATATGGCCCTCTGTGTCGGAGAGCTGTTCCGCACAGTCTCCCATCTGCCGCTAATGGTGGGGTAATTTCCCCACGCCGCTCACCCGCCCACTCCCGGGTGCTCTGCGAGTCCTGCCTCTCATTATCTCCAGAAGGACGTCTCCAGTCTGCTTTAAAAAAACAAAAAAAAACAAGAACTGTGCATGTTTCACACTTATTACATAACATCTTAAGAGATTTGTCTTGCTCGATACACGGTGATCCTCGGAGGCGTCGGGTGTTTAAAGAACACAACACGTTCCCGGTTTTGTTTTTTTTCTTTCTTTTCTTTTTCTTCATTCATGTAATTCATGTGGCCCACGCCGCAGAGGGGCAGTTGGCCCGGCTCCCCCTAGTGGCCCGTGGGGCGTGGGCGTGACCCTGCCAGTGGCCTTTCTGGGCGCTACGGTTTCGGAGTGAGTCAACATTCCGTCCGCTCTGGCCTCGCTTTTCCCAACGGCGGAGTTTTCCGGAAACTCTGTGAGGTCCGTGATCCCAGCTCCTCACCACTCCGGCTTTGTGTGTGGAGAGAGAGAGAGAAATGGAGAGAGGGAGAGGGATGGGGGGTAAGGAGAGAGAGAGAGAGAGAGAGAGAAGGGGAGAGTGAGAGGTAGGGAGGGAGAGAGAGAAGGAGAGGGAGAGACAGACAGAGGGGGGGGGGGTCCAGTCTGGTACCTACAAAGGGAGCAGTGTGTGTGTGGGTGTAGTTGAAAAGCTCCTTGTTCCATCCAGGCTCTGTGCACAAAGCCCCACAGTGAGGCTGACCCCCTCAGTGCCGGTCAGACGGTCAGCTGCTGCAGGTGCACCGAACCTCCCCCCCCCACTTTCCGGAACCCCTGGACTCTCCTTCCGGAACGTGGGTTGGACTGGAGCAGGGGGGCTGGAGGTGGCCGGGTGGGGACTGTGATTGACGAGGTGGAGGATACAGGCACTTGACTGATACGCGTATTGATCTGACGGCTTTGGGCTTACCGGGCCCCGGGGACCGCATGTAACCAGAAGCGCCGTGGTGGAACCGTTTATTTCAGTGAGCTGAGAAGATACTTTTTTTTAATGAAATCAATCCACACTGTCCATCCTTTTAATGGCTTCCAGGAAGTTCCTGTTTGTAGCTGAGGTATTCCCAGCGGGGGGGTCACGCCTTGGTCAGGGACAGGAAGTAGCAGATCCTGTCCTCTCTGAGGCTCTCACAGCACCGTGACCATACGCGCTTGTTAATTATGTAACGAGCATTCTGCAATTAACCTGGTACTGCAGTTAACTGTGCTGCATTTAGCTGCATGATATATGCCATAATTGCATGCTTGTAATTAAATATGTTCTTTAATTGCATGCATGCTGTAATGAACTATTCAAGCTATGCAGTGTATTTAACTACTTGCTATCCACTACGATTAATTACATGCTGTAACTGTGTGCTGTAATTAACCTCCTGCCATCATTAACGGGGTGATACTGTCTGAAGTGTAGCGTCCCAGTGGCCAAAGGGAGGCATTCATTTATCTGAATGTCACCGCGGGTTCTGGGGCTCTGGTCTGTGTGGACTCCTCTGAATTGGGTCACCATCCTGGGGCTGTCAGAATCTCCTATAAGACCGCATGGAAACGGCCCCAAGCTGGGCAGGGGCCTGGGCGGTACATCCCACTGGTCACAGCGGGAAAGCGATGCCTTTATATATGCCTAAATATAAAAATTATATATATATATATATATTTATTATATCATTAGGGTCAGCTGCACAGCTGTTATGCAGAACCGCTGCGCGTTTAATGCATTTCGAATGCGAGGACCGCTCTGCGCAGTCGTGTGAGAATCTGAAATCGTAAATGCTGCGTCCATTTTATGGGGCCAGCTGAGTTTATTTATACCGCTGGGCAGCACATCACAGTAAATATTGAACTCGACTGCTCGTCACGTTGAGCAGAGCTCGGCCACGTGAGCGATGGAAATCTCTCCAGCCGATATAAAATTCAGATGCTCATAAATGCGTAATTAGTGGGGTCTTAAATAATGGATCGGGGGGAGGGGCTTTTCTTGGCTGTGGATTTTACATGCTCCGTGCTTTCAGTGCAGCTGTCAGGAGTCAGGGTTTGTATTCTTCCTCCCCCTCTCTCTCCCTCCCTCTTCTGTCACTTCTCTCTTTCAAAACTCATCACTCTCTTCATCCCTCCTCTGTCACATGCACACGCACTAACACTCACACACAGATATGCACACACACACACACACACACACACACTTGGCTGGCTCTGAAGACCTCCTGCTCAGCGGTGTATTCCTGTAGGTTGACACTAGCAGTATGCAGCAGCACTTGACCTGTGTAAACAAACAGCACCTGTGACCTGATGCTCTTAATGTTACGCCAGTAATAACCCCAGTCTCTTGTTTGTAGACCCGATCCAGGGGGCGCAGTGCCGTGTAAACAGTGTGTCCTCCTAAGAGTGTGCACGAGTGTGTGATGCTACGCTGTGTGACGCACTGAATGTGAGACTGCACGGTTCTGCGTTTGGGGGCAGTGTGTAGGTAGAGGCGTGTAGTGCGCGATAGATTAGAAGCGAATTTAACTCTCCAAAGTTGATCATTCCACCATGCTACAAACAGAACCTGGTTCAGCGTGGTCCTCTCTGGCCACCGTACTGGGGGTGGGAGAGCCGATCTGAGGTATGGTTGACTCCAGGTCAGCTTTTAAAAAGCCTCCACCCCCCCCTCCTCCTCTTCCCCATGCCATCATCTGAACTGCAGCTGTGAGGGTAGGGTGCCATGGAAACACTGCTCGCCTTCATGGCATCATGCGTTCTCCAAAATGTGAGAATTTGGGTGCGTTTTTTTATTGGTCGAAAGGTCACTGGTGTCCCATAACGTTGTTTCTTTTCACACTTTCTTTTTTTTTTTTGCCGGAGCCGGTGTTGCTGTCCATCACTTTGACTGACAGATGAATGAATCATGTCTGACGTCGCGTCGGCCCGGGCGGCGGGCGTGACTGTGACTAATGGCTGCCTGTACAGAGTCGCTTCGACTCCCTGCGTCTGCTTTACGACCCTGATATTTAATCCCTGTGTGTGTCCTGCTGTCCAACACGAATCCTCTGATATTCCTCATGGACAGCGGGGATGTTGACTGAATGTGATTTGAAGGATACTGACAGAAAGCAGTTTCCCTCATCGCCTCTAACCCTGCAGAGACCCATCGTGCAGCTTGTAGGGGGTTTGGGTTGTCCCCCTATATGCCTCTAAAAAGGTGAATACAGTTTTAGCACCGTTTCATTTCCTGTGTCATCCGTCTTCGCTGTGTGGCGCTCCTTAAGGTTCTCAACGCCTTTTAAAGGCATTTGACACAGTGGAAAGTGCGCCTTGGAGTGCCGGAGGACGTCTCTTGCCGTCTCTCCTGTGTAAACACTCTTGGAGAGGAGCGCAGCCGTGTTTGTGTTCCTCAGATTCAGGGGGAGACCTTTCGCCTCCCTTCTGCCCCCTGCTGATAGAGCTGGAGAGCTGCACCCGGCCATCCCTGAATAACCCGCTGTGTGATTTTGATCAGCGAAGAGAGGATTATTTGGGGTTCCCCACTGGCTGTTTGTGGTGTCCAACCTCGGGAGTGGTGGAGGGGGGTGTTTTGGGGTGGGGGGGGCTGGATTTGGATGCTTGGAGAAAGAGCTGCAGATGTCTGACTCACTCTGCTGCAGCTCTTTCTCCCTCCCTCCCTCCCTCCCTCCCTCTCTCCTCATTCCTGTCTAGGTTTATGTGTCCTGGCACTGTCATTGGTGGCCTTATGGTGATGTGCTCAGCACGGTTGTTTAGATATTTCTAAGAGCGGTCTAATGGAATTTGGCCCTGCAGTCCCTTCATATTTATTTATGTAGAAAAATTGATTGTTTCCTTCGTTGGCAAACAGCACTGCCCCCCCCCCCCCCCCTTTAACACGGACAAAGCACCTACTCATCTAACATGTTCACTTACAACACTGTTGGATCTGTTTTCCCTGTCCTACAGTGAACCGGCTGTGTGTCAGTCAATAAGTCAGCCAATCAAACGGTGCGCTTCCCACAATGCATTTTCCTACAAGCAAGTCAAGTGCTGACACACACGGCTTAAATGAACGACCGTGTTGCTTAGCAATAAAAAAGGGGGGTAGAGTCTGTTCTGCAGACTTGTCCTAATTATCTTGTATATATTTTTTCAGTTGTGTAGGAATTAATGGTGCCTGGCAAAATACAAGTAGCCCCAGTGTTCTCTCTTACTCTCCACGTCCTCACAGGCTGGGGATTTTCTCTCTGCTCGATGATCTAGAGGAGCTGAATCTGTTCCCTCAGGCCTTGTCTGTCTCTGTCTGCCTGTCTGTCTCTGTCTGTCTCTGCCTGTCTCTGCCTGTCTCTGCCTGTCTCTGCCTGTCTCTGTCTGTCTGTCTGTCTCTGCCTGTCTGTCTGTCTCTGCCTGTCTATCTGTCTCTCTGTCTCTGCCTGTCTGTCTGTCTGTCTGCCTGTCTCTGTCTGTCTCTCTGTCTCTGCCTGTCTGTCTGTCTGTCTGCCTGTCTCTGTCTATCTGTCTGTCTCTGCCTGCCTGTCTGTCTCTCTGTCTGTCTGCCTGTCTCTGTCTGTCTGTCTCTGCCTGTCTCTGTCTGCCTGTCTGTCTCTGCCTGTCTCTGTCTGCCTGTCTGTCTATCTGTCTCTGCCTGTCTATCTGTCTGTCTATCTGTCTCTCTGTCTCTGCCTGTCTCTGCCTGTCTCTGCCTGTCTCTGTCTGTCTGTCTGTCTCTGCCTGTCTGTCTGTCTCTGCCTGTCTATCTGTCTCTCTGTCTCTGCCTGTCTGTCTGTCTGTCTGCCTGTCTCTGTCTGTCTCTCTGTCTCTGCCTGTCTGTCTGTCTGTCTGCCTGTCTCTGTCTATCTGTCTGTCTCTGACTGCCTGTCTGTCTTCTGTCTGTCTGCCTGTCTCTGTCTGTCTGTCTCTGCCTGTCTCTGTCTGCCTGTCTGTCTCTGCCTGTCTCTGTCTGCCTGTCTGTCTATCTGTCTCTGCCTGTCTATCTGTCTGTCTATCTGTCTCTCTGTCTCTGCCTGTCTCTGTCTGTCTGTCTCTGCCTGTCTGTCTGTCTGTCTCTGTCTGCCTGTCTGTCTGTCTCTGCTGTCTGTCTGTCTGTGTCAGCCTGTCTCTGTCTGCCTGGCTGCCTGCCTGTCTGTCCGTCTCTGCCTGTCTGTCTGTCCGTCTCTGCTTGTCTGTCTGCTGTAAACCTGTGAGCCCCAGATCCCCAAAGCAGCTTCATTACTCCTGAGTAACTCCATTTCCCCCTCAGTCTGTCTGTTTGTTATGCTCTGATGGATACTGCTGAAAGATTAGATTCTCCTACTGCACGCAGGAGGAAACCGGATCTGTCTCTGTGTGCGGTACGTTCATCAGACCGGCTCGATGTGGTTTGGGTTGCAGGCCGGGCATGGGCAGAAGGGGGCAGCAGGTGCCAGCTTGTGCCCCGCTGAGCGGCTGTGGGGCCTTCCAGCGGCATGCTGGGATAGCCCTGGGAGGCTAAATGCGTGTGCGCTGCGGTGCCAAACACACTCGGGAGAATGACCGCCTGTCCGAGCTCACCCCGCTCCTCCTCCTCCTCCTCCTCTTCCTCAGGCCCCCCGGAACGAGGCCTTCATCCAGGAGCGCTACGGCCACTTCAACCTGTCGGACCCCTTCCTGGCGCTGCAGCGCGACTTCGAGTCTGGGGGCGGGGCCAAGGCGCGGCGGGCGCCGTGCGCCAGCCCCCTGGCCGTGCTGGAGGTCGTCATGGCGCACTGCCGGAGGATGCAGGAGCGCATGGCCGCGCAGCTCGCCGCCGCCGACGCCCGGCAGAAGAAGGTAGGCCCCGCCCACGATTACATCACACACAGTGACACCCCCCCCCCAGGCGCAGGTGTGCAGTGACTCTGTCCGTTTCGCAGCTGGAGCAGGAGAAGGCGCAGCTGCAGGGCCTGCAGCAGGAGCAGCGGCGGCTGTCGGCGCAGCTGAGGGAGGAGCGGGAGAAGGGCAAGCACATGGTCAGCATGCTGGTGCGCGAGTGCAAGCAGCTGAGCGCCCGGGCGGCCGAGGAGGCGCGCCGCTGCCAGGAGCTCTCCGCCCAGCTGGAGGAGGAGGCGCGGGCCTCGGGCCGGCTGGGGGAGGAGCTGCGGGCGGAGCGGCAGAAGGGGCAGCAGGCGGAGGCGGCCTCGGAGAAGCAGCTGTGGGAGCTGGACACAGAGCGGGAGCAGCTGCGGGCGCGGCTGGGCCGGGAGGAGGCGCGCGGGGCGGAGCTGAGGGAGGAGAGCGAGGCGCTGCGCCGCCAGGTGGAGGAGCTGAGGACTGAGAGGGAGGCCCCGCCCCCTGAAGCTACGGCCGCGCCTCCTGCAGCTGTGGCCCCGCCCCCTGCGGACGAAGCCGCACCCTCCGCGGACAAGGTGGCCACGGTCTCCGTCGGCGTGGGGACCGATCACGTGACCTGCCGGGTGGCCATGTGTCAGACCGACCCGCCCGCGGCGGAAATTGGCATGGAGGGGCTGAGGAAGGCGCCCCTCGCCCTCCCCGCCAAACCGTCCCCCGCCAGCTACGGGGGCGTGGGCCGCGGGGCGCGGGGGCTCCCCCAGTCCGAGAACGGCCCGGGGGGGCCCGACCCCTCTCCAGCGCCCCACCCCACCGGGATCAGCCCGCGGGTCCAGGCCGCCCGCTACAAGTTCCAGGCCCCCGCCGAGCAGGACCAAAACGGCACGCCCAGCCCCCCCTCCCGGGACCTGTCCCCCAACAACCGGGACAGCTTCGCCGCCCGGCAGCAGGCCCGGCACACCGTCACCCAGGTCCTGTCCCGCTTCACCAGCCCGCCCGCGGGGGGCGCCCTCCGGCCCGGCCCGCCCCACCCCGCCCCCGAGGGGGGGGGCCCCGTCCCCGCCCGGCTGGGCCCGCACGTCGGCCTCAAGTCCCCCACGCCGGGGCGGATCGACCGCGGCAACCCTCCGCCCATCCCACCCAAAAAGCCGGGCCTCTCTCAGACACCCTCCCCGCCCCACCCCGCCATGAAGGTGTCGGGGGAAGGCGTCAGGCCCCCGGCCCCTGGCGCGGGGGGACTGCCCAAACCGGCCACGCCCCAGCTCCCGCCCAAGCCCGCCGTCGACCTGGCGGGCCGGGGGGGCGGCTGTCCCGTCCCAGCCTTGACAGCGACTCAGGTGGGTGCCGGCCCCGCCCCGGAGCAGGGGCCCCACCGGCCCGCATGCGCAGGGTGTTCCCCTAGCTCCCCCGCCCCCCCCGCTAGCGCCGCGCCCCGTAGCCCCTGTGAGTCAGACAGCCTCCCGGCAGCAGCCTCAGGTAAAACACCTGGCCCCGCCCGCCCGCACCTCTCTCTCCTCCTCTCTCGCTCTCTCCTCCCGCCGCACTCACAGACGCTGTCAGTCAGCTCAAGGCCCGCCTCCTTCGCTGGCTGTGATCATTTCTTTGCACTAAAGGCCATAGCTGTGGGTGGGGGAGGTGGGGGGGGGCGAGTCAAAACCTTAAGAGATACGGTTTTGCACAGAGGCTAATCTGGCGCTGTTCTATAGTCGAGTCAGTGCTCTCGGAACAAACGAACCCACGTCTTTATGCTTATTGACTCCAGAGGAGATGGTGCTTCTCTAGATTTCATCCTGTGAATGGCCGCTTTCTCTCACCCCCCCCCCCCCCCCCCCATTTCCGCCCGCTTCTCCCGGATCTGGTTCCCCCGCGTGCGCTGAGCGACCCAACGCCGCTCGCGCAGGCCAGGTCGGATCCGCCGATTCTCAGGTTCTGGGGTTTCCTGTGAGTAACCGTAGTAACCGCCTCCCCTCTGAAGCTGATGCCGGAGGCTGCTCTGTCCCCTTTTTGACCCCCCTTCACTGTCGCATGCCGCGCACGTCTTCCCTGACCCCGCCCCCGTCTTCCCTGATCCCGCACCCCGATCCCTCTAACCCCTCCTACCCCTGTGTCACTAACCCCGCCTCCCTGCGTCTCTTGCCCTGTGTCTGTAGTCACGTCCTGGCTTTCGTCCAGCCAGCAGTAAGCAAGCTGTGTTCTCGGCTCCTGTCGTGTTGCGTAAAAAGTGTGGATAACCAGAGTGACGCGTAAAACTGTTTAAAAAGGCGCCTAGGATGAGTGAGAAATTTAAGAGGGAGGGGAACCAAGGCCCTCAGCATTGACTGTGTGGGCTGTGCCTGCTGGTGAACACTGTCTGTACTTCCCCAAGTACTTGTAAACTCTTCTCAGTTCACTCTCAAGTCTGTATAATTGCTATATCTTCATTGGAGTTTGATATTATTTTTGAAATCTAATGTGGGAGTTTAAGATCGTTGTTAACAGTTATGTAATCAAAAGCCCTAGGTGCCCTTTGTGAAAAGTCTCTTCCTGGAGAATTGGCTGCATTACAAAATGGTTTGTCTTGGGGGCCAGGGATTGTATTTAGTTTGAATGATTCCAGTTTTGAGGCTTGTTAAATAGCTGACACAGGCTCTAATACAGTTTGGCTGCTCTCTTTCCTGCCTGTTTGTCTCTTGCGTATGAAGTTTGGCTGTTAATGGCATGTGATGCTTCCTGTTCACTGACACCTTTCTGACCGTTGGCAACTTCCCATGTTTAATTTTAAAAAGTTATTTACGCAAGATGCTAACCAAGTGTATTTCTCTGATCTTAATTTAGTACCATAATATATATATTAATATATGATGGATATACTATTCTTCTGTTTAAGTATTTCCGTTTAAGAAATTATATTTCAGTTTTATTTTGTCATGATTGTGGTACAACTCATGCCAGTGCAAGGAAATGCCAAAAAAAGCCTAATTTGCATTGACACACTTTCTAAATCTAAAAAAACTCTCTTTACTGTATGCAGATTGATTTTATTGATTCTCAGATCCATTCACCTAATTTTTCAGCTTACTGCAGTCATAACACAACTCTTGTCTGTAAAGGTGTGTTGGGAGTTGTTGAAGGGAAGGGAGCAATGTTAAGCAGGTCTTCCTGCAGTAACGGTGCTTTTTCCTTTCAGAAAACTTCTCTCCCATCTAAGAAGAAAACACCCGTTTGCCCTGTCAAAAAAACCTGCGTTTATAGTGCTGGAACTCTACAGACCTGGCCTCTGCCACAGAACTCATTTTAACCGCGGTGCAGACCGCTCGCGCTTGTCCCGTGTCTCTGCTCGGTTGCGGTGATCCGCACCGGCGGCTGAACCACGCCCCTCTCTCTCTTTGTCTCCTTTTTCAGTTATTGAGGCGGAGTCCTGCTCGCAAGGTCTTCTGTTCTTTGTACAGTAAAATCCACACGCTTAACCGCCTGTCCTCCAAGAGCACCAAATAACGCCGCCACCCTACTGACTCAGACCCCTTTCTCCCTCCCAGTGATCTAATACAACTCCAGCACTGCCCCCATGTGGCTGGGAGGAATAATGAGAGACCAACTTATGCTTTACAAAAAGCTTATGAGAATATAATAATTAATAGCAGTTTTTTTCCACTGCCTCTACAGAGGTTAATCCGATTACTTTCTTACCTCTTAATTTGTATGAACCAACATTGGAGCTGAAAGATCTGGCTGGTTTATAACTGTAGTCACCACCCCTTTCTCCTCCTCCCCCCCCTCCTCCTGCCCCCAGCGCGTGACGCCTTCGCTTCCTCCCTCTAAACCGTGTGACTCTTAACTCCCAGGCTGGTGTGCGCCCGTAGCCCCCCCGCCAGGCTGCGGGGGCCCCGTCCCCCTGGTCGACGGGCGCACCCTCCTCCTCCTCGCTGCTGCCCAGGGAAACGTCACTTTGCTCTCCGTGCTGCTCAGCCCCGGCGAGGGAGGCGCCGCTGCCTTGTGTTCTGCTGCTCAAAACGGACACACAGGTGAGGGGCCCCCCCTGGTTTCCATTTTAGGTCCCGGCTGTACTTTTGACTTGGATCTCCAAGTGGAGTTTGAAATGAAGGTAGTTTTTTTTTTTTTTTGGTGTTTACTGTAGTTTGCCATACCTAGGATGGAATGAGTGGTCAGTCGATTAGAACTGTAAACCACTGTGGAGATTTGCATGTGGGATGTCTTTTATAGATAACTCAAGCAGAGGTATGATATTTGAGTTTCTTGAGATATTTACAGTTAGGCAGTTGGCCGATGCACTTATCCAGAGTAAATTACAAAAGTCTCTCTCTCTCTCTCTCTCTCTCTCTCTCTCTCTCTCTCTCTCTCTCGCGCTCTCTCTCTCTCAGAATGTGTGAAGCTGCTGCTGGCTGCAGGTGTTGCCGCTGAAGTTCCAGATAAAAAGGGCTTTACGCCTCTGCACACTGCTGCCGCCCACGGCAAGCCCAGGTGAGAGAGAGAGAGCGAGCGAGAGCGAGAGCGTGCGAAGAGAGTGTGAGAGAGAGTGAGAGAGGTGCTCACCGTTGCTCAGCGCCTGAGGTACTCCTGTGTATTCTGGTGTTTCTTATACGCAAAACTAAGTCGGAGTCTTGCTGTAGTTCTTTGGCACTTCTCCCCGGTGGAGTTTGCTTCATCTTTCTTGTTTACGTTGGTCTTTCAATTCTGTAATTTCCACAGAGAGTTTAGTTTGAGTTGCCCTGCTGTGTAAAGTGTGCAGACACACAGGGGCAGTGTCTGCCTCAGGCTGTCCGGTCCCCTCCCTGTCAGTCGGACTCGGTCGGTGGGGGTCGACTGAGCGGCGGCTCCTGTGTGTCTGGCGCGTGCGTGTGCAGGCGCGTGGAGGAGCTGGCGGGCGTGGCCGTGGACGTCGACCACGCGGCGGCGGACGGGCGGACCGCGCTCTTCCTGGCGTGCGGGAGCGGGAGCCCCGACAGCGTCAGGGCCCTGCTGGACGCCGGGGCCGACCGCACCCTCGTCACCGCGGTAAGACCCCAAAAAACCCAGCGCCGTAAAAGGGTGCTCGCCGGTGTTCCCATGGCAACGGGAACAATCTAGCCGCCTCTTTTTCGCAGCAGCTGCTTTTTTTTCCCAGCATCCTCGTGTTCTCACCAGGGTGTAATTCAGCCCTTGGTTTTTTAGCTGTTGCAGTAACAAACAAAAAAAGATTCGAGGGGCAGCTCCTGAACCCGCGGGGGTGTTTGTGTCGTTCGCAGGACGGCTGGACGACCCTGCACGCCGCGGCCAGCATGGGTAACGCCTTCTGCCTGGAGCTCCTCCTCCACCACCCGCCCCCCAGCGCCGAGCCCGCCTCCCCTGCTGCCGTGACCGCCGCCCCCCGGGACAAGAGGCCCCCCCTCCTGCCCAGCGCCCTCCTCAACCACTGCAACCGGGACGGCTGGACCCCCGCCCACATCGCTGCATCCAAAGGCTTTAAGGTCCCCCAGCCCGGCCTGTCAATCACACACACACACACACACACACACACACACACACACACACACACACACACACACACACACACACACACACACACTCAATCTCTTTCTCACACACACACACACACACACACACACAATCTCTTTCACACACACAATCTGTTTCTCACACACACACACACACACACACACATACAATCTCTTTCTCTCACACACACACACACAATCTCTTTCTCACACACACACTTACACACAATCTCTTTCTCACACACACACTTACACACACACACCTACACACATGCCATACACACAGGGTTTTTCTGACACGGATCTGTGTGCCTTTCAGAATTGTCTGGAGGTGCTGTGTGGCCACAGCGAGCTGGACATTGAGAAAAGGGACAAGTGCAACCGGACTATCCATGACGTGGCCACAGACGACTGCAAAGACCTGCTGGAGAACCTGGGTGTGTGTGTGCGCATCTGCGCGTGTGTGTGTGTGTGTGTTCACGCTCCCTTGATTTGTCCTATATGAATTGTTAGGGTTTGTCGCCCTGGGTACGCTTTGGGGCTGTGCTTTGTCTTTATGGGGTTGCAGACCATGGATTTTAGGTTTTATGGAATTTGAATTAAAATGGTCTCACAGTAGAACATTCACTCAAATAACAGCCTTGGAAACTGTGACGGGTGTCCTTGAGAAATCCTGGACTGCGTCAGTGATGGAGGAGCTCAGCATGTCACAGTGTTGCTTATGAAAGGGAGTCATTGAGTCTGCCATCTGGGTCAGGGGTTTTTTTTTTAACCCACAATGCACTGCCACTGTACACTCTCTCGCTCTGATAATGCTCTTTGTCCTCCGGAACGTGTCGGAGAGAGAGAATTCTTCAGCGCGTCACAAAGAGTGCCGTTACATTTTCATGAAATCACCAAGTGTTCGGTGTAAATATGCATCTGCTGGGAGAATGGGGCCCGTTCATGACTCTGACGTGTTTGGGGGTCTGTCATTGTGGAGCCCCCGCTGTCATATGTGGGCTTTTAATGCCCCGTAAAGGTTGGGTTCAGCCCTGTTTCTGTGTGCCTCAGGGAGCGACGGCGTGCGTCACGCGAGAGCGCCTCTCAGGAACTCCTGTAAACTCGGTGTTGCTGTGGCCCTGTTGCTTAGCGCCGGTGTAGCGAGTCTGCCGGTGGTCTCGCTCCTCTCACCCGCCGTCCCCGCCGTCCTGTGCCCCTCAGACTCCTACAGGGTTCTGATCCGGATCCAGAGAGGCTCGGAGGAGCGGGTCTGCACCGTGGACATGCTGGAGGACGGGCTCACCGTCGGCATGGTAACGGTGCGCAGGGCCACCGGCTGGGCGGAGCTGTCCCAGAGTCTGACCCGGGCCCTGTCCGCTCACTTCCTCCTGTTGAGTGGGGGCGGGGCTTCTCTGGGGCTCAGCGCCGACAGCGTCTCCTCCGTCCTCATTGGTGAGCCACTTCAGCGTCACATGACCCTGCATATTCCACCTACTGCCCGGCAGACCAGTTTCAATATGTGCTGACACTTGTTACGCCTTCACTAGGAATTCTGAAGTACTTTCTCAAGGTTTGCTGAGTGTTCCATTGGTGAATGGTCACAAAGTACAGGATGAGTGACACGTGACCTGTCCAATCAGCTGGGTGGGTAGTTCAGGCCACCCAAAGCATCGAGAAAAGCAGGATCGTAAATTCCGCCCTGGTAAATAAAATGTGTTTATGCCTTCAGCTGTCATTTTATTGCACTGCAGTGCAGAGTGTGTGAAGGTTAAATGCGACTCTCGGTAAAATGAGCTAACCTTGCAGGACCTGGGTCCGCCCCCGCTGGTGGAAACACGCAGAGGCTGATTCACACAGCGAGAAAGGAGGGGAGGGGGGCGACTGGGCGAATTCGGAAAAATCGGTTGATGGAATAGATGAAACGGACAGCAGGAAGCGAATGCATTATGCAAGAGAGAGAGAGAGACGGAGATGGAGAGAGAGAGAGAGAGAGTGGCAGAGGATACTTAGTGCGATACAATTAAAGAAATGCACGGATTGTTCCGTCCTCCTGGAGCGTCTCTCCCCTGAATCAGAGAATCGCTGTCTGTTTCCCTCTCCCCCATCCCCCCTTCTCATCCTCTCTCCTCCCTCCCCCACTCCTGCCGAGCAGAATCACATTTACACAGTGTTCCTTTTTACGCAGCCACGAGCCGGTATTATCTGCCCTTGCTGTGTTCTGATCTGTTGTGCTTCTGTTTTTTTTTAATTATTATTTTTTTTAAATCTATTTTTATGGCAATTATTTTTTTTAGGTGATGCTGTTTGGCGCCCTGGCCAGCCGCTCTCCCCGTCGCCGTGGGACCTGATAAGGAAGCGTCACTGTCAGCACCTGACCGTCAGGCTGAAAGGTGCGCTGGCCAATCCCGACCGAGCGTGCGCCCGCTCCCCAACCTTCCGGAACCTTCTCTGCACTCATGTCACAAATAACTATGAATTGATGGATGATTGGCTACCTGTGATTGGCTGGAGGGGCTGCTTCCTGTCTGGCAGGCGGCGGCAGGCTTTGCTCACCCCCCCCCCCCCCTCCCTGTTTGTCTCCTGACAGGCCTGTCTGAGTCGTCTCTGGAGGAGCTGGTGTATGATTCTCTGATCCCCCTGCAGCTGCTCCAGAACTACATCCGGCTGGTGAGGGGGGGGGTCGTGCGCGCTAACGAGGGTTGGGGGTGTGTGGGGGGCGGGGCCTCTTCCTGTCACTCACAGTTCAGGCCAGGAGGACGATCAGAAAGCACTCTGTGTCTGCCCTGTGATTTAGGAGATTATTTTTGACACGAACCTTGAGCTCTCTTCTCTGTTTAATTTTAAATTAAAAATTTTTTTTTCATACCTGGGGGTACAGGATGTGTGGGCGGTTCAGACCAGCTGACAGTAGCATTTCTTCCCGGTGTGATTCAGTCTTTGTGGGCCCTCTTGTGGCCAGTCCTTAATTGCGCAGTGTAGAAGAAGTCTGGCTTATTTTCCATATATATATATGTGGTCTTGTGGGACATTGCAGGTAGTTTGTGGAACACGTATATTTTGCTGAGATCAGCTCTCTCGGAGAGTTGTTTCCATTCAAACACAAACCGTGTAACTGTGCTGGATTTGTGCCTGTGCCTTGCTGCCAGAATGTTTATAAGCTCTGTCTATAACAGGAGGTCTATAACCTTGCTCCTGGAGAGCCTTTGGGTCTGTTGCTTTTCGTTTTTACTGGGCTCATGTTTGATGAATTAAAGCAAGTGATTTAAGGGTTTGACGCACTTCACACTGGCCTTTTTCATTTAGAAGGGGCTGCTGATTTTTGAGGTGAAAACTAGACCCAGCCACCCTGCTGTTCTCCATGCTGCACATAAATCCCCTGTTTATAACTCCCGTTTTCAATAGGGGGTCCTCTCGTAGATACTATAGGTGGTACCTGGCCAACTGCCACATGCACAGATAGAAATAGAAACACCCCCCCCCCCCCCAGGTCTGCAATTGCAACCACGCCACACACCCCCTGTGAAATGCATGCCTCATGCTGTGGATGAATGGTATTCTTATGGCTGTTAATGCACTGATGGTGCAGGTTTTTAAAACAGAATGTCTGTTTCCCCTCCAGGTGGAACAGTATCGCAATATCATCTTCCATGGCTTAGAGGGAAGCTGCCAGGATTATATAGCCAATCAAATCTGCCGATGCATAAAGGTGGGCTTACTGTCACCAATCAAAACCCCCCTCTGCTCACGCTGCAGCCACAAGGGGCCGACTTAACTGATTACAGTGAAGTGGTTAAAACCCTGTTTCAGATGCTTATAAAAGAGAACCAAATCTGAACTGCGGAATGTGCAAGATAAAATTTCATACGTAGCTATTCAATTTCTTGCTGAATGTTACATCTGTGGTGTTATATGTGATAATGGCTGTCTTTAATGCTGTCTAAATAAAAAAAAACATTCCTTCAGCACAAACAGGAAGCTATGGGCGTTTGCTGTGACATCATCAGAGTGGAGGTGGATGAGACCCTGTCCAAGGAACAGCTGGTGGAGACCTTCATCAACTGTGGTACAGACATTTACCTCCATCACTTGTCTGTACATATTTTTCCTGTTCAGTTTTTAGGAACTGAGACGTTTTGGCTTTACCGTGTTCTTTCTCCTCGATTTGAGATGAATGTGATGACTTCTGTACAGTGTTATATGTATTTTAAAATTGTCAAAAAAATTCATTCATTCATCCATCAGTGCAGATCTAGTGCTGTCCCATCAGTCTTGGGAGTGCTCTGTGTTTCTCACCCAGCCTGGTGCTGGACATTTACATTTGTCCACCGTTTAAATGAAGATGGTAAGCGTCACTGCTATCCTCTTTTCTCTCCTCCTCCCTTCTTCCCTCCTCGTTGTGTTTCTCTCCAGGCTTCCTGGTCCCCGAGCGGCAGTGTGTGACCGGTGCTAGTGTGGTGGTGCTGCTGGAGGGTCTGGAGAGAGCCCGCTCCCTGTCGGAGCTCCTGGGGGACCTGTGCGAAGGGCTGGAGAACCGGGGCTCGGCCTACCCGCTGCCCCTGCTTCATGGTGAGGCCTGCTCTCAGTGGCCAGGGGGAGCTCTGGTTCCCTGGGGCTCAGACTACCCGCTGCCCCTGCTTCATGGTGAGGCCTGCTCTCAGTGGCCAGGGGGAGCTCTGGTTCTCTGTTAGTTCCTCTCTGGGCACTTAAATCAGCTTCAGCAGACATCGGCTTCACACGCAACACAAGCTGAGGGTGACATTCACACATTTGCTCGCCAACACAGGCGTTCGATATTTATATAAAGAGTTGGGTGAAATTGACTGGTTTCAATGCTGTACGGTATAATTTGAATATGATGCTATTCTCTAGTTTCCATGGAGGCTGTAACTCACAGAACTGCAAGGGTTATGAACTCTAATGTTCCCATAGACGATTGTGGGTTGAAAAGTCAATTCTTAATCCCGCTGATCCCCTCAGGTTTAGATTAAGGTAGCACCTCATTCCTTGACTTTTCTTTGAGGTGAGTTAATGAGGTTAAAGACCCCGCCCACCTCTGTCCCTCGACAGCTCAGGACGGCTGCGGCCTGCACCACTTCCACGAGGGCGGCTTTCTGATTGGCACGCTCACCAAGCCCCGCCTACATGGGGCGGAGCTTCTGCTGCAGCAGCACTTCCGCTGGGTGCAGCTGCGCTGGGACTCAGAACCACTATCTGGCCTCCTGAACCGACACCTGAACAGGAAGCTGGTGCACAAGGTCAGAGGCGGGGTGGGGCGGGGCCAGGGCAGGGGTGGGAGGGGGGTGCATGGGTTTATGGGCCATTATATGTTCAGTACAAATTCAGATTTTATGGTATTAACTTTCACATGTTCAATAAGCTGAAACATTGATGGAAAAAACCAATGAACCATATATTTCTATGCATTTGTCTAATTTAAAACATATGAAGAAGTAGGTAGATTATTCATTTGTATGACAGAATGACGCAATGAAAAATGACATGACATGGGTTTGTAATGTAGACAAAAATCTGTGTGGAGTTTCCCACAGTTACAGCTAAAGCAGGTTTAGTACATTCCAAATCCGATTTGAGATCCCTGGGGTGTAGAGTGACATCACTGTGACATCATTGCTGTATGTGTGGCCAGTGTTAAAGGGCACACTGTTGTTTCAGAACGCGTGTCCCTTGGTCACACACATTCTAACACAGGTGTGCCCTCTGCCGTTCCCCCTGCAGATGAGGGGCCAGGTGCCTCCCGCCTCCGACGTGCTGAGTCGGACTGTGGCCTGGGTGTGCGCCGTGTGGCAGCAGCTCAACTCCTGCCTGACCCGTCTGGGGGCCCCGGAGGCCCTGATAGGGCCACAGATGTTCCTGTCCTGCCCCGTGGTACCAGAGCAGGCCCAGGCTGTCCTCAAGTAAGTCTCTGCTCGCCTGTGCCGATTACAATCCACAGTCTCCCACTCGCTGCGGTTATCTGGGTAAGAAACAGTCAGAGCGGCAGCCATGTTGCATGAGGTTTATCATTAGGTAAAAGATATTTTCGGGTGTGTGTGTGCGATCAGGTGGCTGTCCCGGCTGTGGAACGTGGTGGTGGTCCCCCGCGTGGAGGAAGCCATCGGCGCCAGGGTGACGGCCAAACGGTCTCCGGGCCAGCGCCAGTCGCCCAGCAACAAAAACCTGTGTCCCAGGCAACAGGCTGTGGTGAAGGCTGCCCTCAGCATCCTGGTCAACAAGGCCGTCCTGCAGGGGTGTCCACTGCAGCGCACAGGTGCTTACAGGGCTTGGCTCTGCCTTAGCAAATACAGCCCCTACGCAGTTATGGTTCTTACAGCTCTATGCTCAGTTACGGCCCTCAAGTATACACTGCACACTCATTACTGTGTCCTAGCGTACTTATACCCTCACTATTCAACCCAGGAGTGCATGTATTATAATTTGTGTTCTGGCAGGACACAGCCTCCTTCTGTTTTATGTAGCCTAGTGCTACATATGTTTGTGGGGGGGGGGTGGTTAAAAATAGTAACAGCTAATCGCAGAGGATGGGTCTGCGTTCTTTTCATGTCAAGTTTCATTTCCTTTGAGACTCTTTTTTTTGTTTTTTCCTGACGCAGAGATAGATGAGCACCTGCCGGCATTCCAGGGCGGTGGCTTCCCCCTGCTGTCACTCAGCCCGAATAAGGGCGGAGCTAAGAAGGGGCGGGACGCCGCCGGCTGGCGGAAGGCTAGCACCAGCCCGCGCAAGAAGGGCGGCCCCGCCCCCGCCTGGAGGGCCGGTGGCACGCTCAGAGAGGGTGAGCGGGGGTCCCACGTGTCTCTGGAAAGGGGGGTTGCCTTATAGACCTTGGAGGGGGTTGCTTTAATGACTTTATGGCTCTTATATTTATATTTAATGGCTCTTTGGAAATCAATTTCTCTCTCTCTCTCTGTCTCTCTGCCTCTGTCTCTGTCTCTCTCTATGTCTATCCCTGTGGCTCCATTGCAGGTTTGCTGTGCAGCACTGACTCCAGTGGCCAGAGGTAGGCGCTAGTGTTGGGGTGGCGGTGCCGAGACTGTCGGAAGGAGTGCTGTTTTAAATCCGTTTGCGTTTGCTTCGACAGGGAGGACGTGCAGCTGTCTCTGAGCTCAGATGACCTCATTCAGGAGCTGCAGGCCATGTGCAGCAGCCGCTCCGAGCCGGACGTCAGTAAGGTAAGAGCCCCGCCCCCCGAAAGGGGACCAAGGACAGAATGTAACTAAGGAAATGCATGGAAATTCACATTACCACATACAGGGAATGCATGAATGCAAGCATCAGCACATGAATATGGGCAGTGATATTCTTAACTTAGATGACAGTGTATTTGGTCAATATAAAGAAATATGTGCCAGTAAATGTGTCTAAAGATGCATATCATCAAAAATGCATTTCATTTAAAAAATACAAAATACATAAGGGAGTCTTTTCTTTAAGTGAGATATAAATAGAACCTATAATATGCACTGTTAACCTCCAGGAAATGTACTGACACACACCCGTTGTCTACCTGCAGGTGGGTCGCTCTCCCTCGAACCTCAGCGCCCCTGGGCCCGCCGGCAGCAAAAGCAGGGCCCCCAAACCCAGGTCCCAGCTCCCTGTCCCAGCCAGCACCCTGCAGCCCCCCGGCAGCGTCCCGCGCAGCAGAACAAGGCAGACGCCGTTGCCCAAAAGCAAACCGCCAGAGGAGATCTGGATCCTGCACAGAGAGCCGCACTGAAACCCAGGCCTCGCCCCCTTTTCCCTGTTCTCTCTCTCCACCTCGTCACAGTAGAACTGAGACTGCTTTTCGTATCTGTTCTCGTTATAGCCGTACTTGATGCAATGTATAACATTGTGTACATGGGGACCGTAGTTCTATTCTGTTATATAGTGTATTGAGTTTTAGGTGGGGGAGAACTCAACATGTTAAACCAGCCTTTGGCAAAACGAAACAAAAAAAATTATTTGGATCAAAGCAACAGGACAATTTTTTTGGATATTGCTTTTTTTTTTTTTTTAGAACATAAGTGTTCCATGTTTAAATAGTTGCAAGGTTGTTTTAAATACTGTTACAATCAATCAGGGTTTTACCAAATGTGTAAATAGGAACTAGAAACTTATAGTATATAGATGGACAGTGGTGTTTAACTTGTACAGTGAAGATCTTAAATATTGTACATATGTTTGTACTTTAACATTTATTTGGTTTGTAATTGTTCACTTGTTTCAAAGTGAATGGAACGTGGCAATAAGTATCATAACTAAAAACACAGGACATTTTCTTTCAACCGTAAGCCATAATAAACATTTCAATTAGCCATATCCAAGAATGTAGGAATATAGGGGGTAGGGGGGGGACATGCCTCCCCAATGACTGCCGTTAAATATGATTATGCAGAAAACACCATGTAATTCCTTTAAACATAGAATTCAATTACAAATCCCCCCCTCCCCACACCACTAATTATGGTTTGACCCACCATGATGCACAGCTCTTATTTATGAAACCACAAAGAGGATATATAATTTTTAAAAAAGAAAAAGAAACAGAATATGTAGTCAACGGTTTGCATGATTGCAGGAGTTGCTCGTTCTGTGGACTTCTCTTCCCATTTGTAGTAGAAATGCTGTGTGTCACCAGTCAGAAGCTAGTGCGTTGATGTCCTCTGTCAGTCACAGTGGTGGAAGAAAAAAGTGATTAACTTTTGCAGCTAGCTCATTAACTATGTATGTATATGCAAGCTAATCTCAGCTGTAAAAAAAAAAAAAAAAAAAACTAAAACTAAAAAACAGCATTTTCAATACTTGTAACCCAGCTTGCCTGCAATATAAATAGCAGCCTTTGTCATTTAATGAATAGATTAGCTAGATGGCAATCAGTGAATGAACATGCAGGCTGGGTAACTAAGGTTACCCTGCGATGTCCACTCACAGAAAGAAACCAGGAAACTATGCAGTGGTTTGCCAAACAGGCAATTAATGTAATGCCCCCCTCCCCCCATTGCAGTGTTAATATTTATTAGGTAATGTTTTGTAGCCAAGTATTGTAAACCTTAAATTTACAAGTTTTCTTGTTTCTTTTCATGCAGCTGCCGTTTTACTGGCATCTTATTGCTGCTAGCCAGCTTGTAGGATGTTGCACTGAATGTTTGCCTTTCTATTGCATTTAAATTATGTTGGCTAAGGTTATAAAAAGTCATTTCGATTTTTAATTTTTTTATTTGAGCAAGTTCACTAGCAATCAATAGAACTATAAGTTTGAATTTAACAACAAACTACTGTCAACCCAGAATGTATAGTTTTAGTAGTAATGCTATGGGCATAGACTTTGACCCCACATAGACTGACGGTCAGTAGAGAGTCCAGGGGAGAAAAGTCCCATTAGATAAGTAAGTTATTTTTTTAAATGAAGAAAGCTAGGATGTTGTGGGATATGGTGACACGTAGGATATGCCAGAAGAGCACCTCACTAGCCAATCAACCGTGCTGCACACTTCTCATTCGGCTGAGCACTGCCATGTACTGCAAGCACACAGGAGGCCTGGAGTTAGTTGGGTGATCACCGTTAGTGTCCCCCTCAGTTATTTAAAAAAAGAAAATGTCCTGTTAGTCAGTCCCTCCCCTCTCCCCTCGCTCAACTGAACTTTACGCCATTTCCCATACCTGCCTAACCCCTCATAACCCCCCCGACACAGAATTAAAGCAGAAAGCGTGTAAACATTTTTGTTGAAAACAGTGTTGCGTTTTCCCATTTTACTTCATTTGAAACGTTCATGTGTACTGAAGAATTGTTCGGACTGGCCTCTGTTGTGCTCCAGCGTTAAGTATCTGTCGAGTGGGGGCTGAAGAAGTGCCCTGCTTTCTGCATAAGCACAAGCATTAAACTGCACTCCAGTTTCTAGAACCTTCTTCTCACATTTATTTCAGTCATTCTCCAAACAAATGCACATTTCTCTCTCTAAACAAATCTCATCCCCTTACCCTTGGAAGGAAGAAACATTATTAACACACACTATACATTAAGTCCATTCAATATGCATATAATAGACAAGTTACCACATTACAAAGGTAATTTCTGTGGTAGTGTATACCATTTCATGTTTTTGCGCAAAATTAAATAATCTAGCTTAGAAAATAGAATTTCCAGTTTATGACAATGGGCATCAGATTTACACAGTCCCAACAGCTAATAAGTACCATAGATATGTAAAGTGCATTGACATGAAAACGAGCACAGCAACGTATTGAAGTGTCAAGCTTTTGCCCGTCAAGTCACCAAATTAATCAATATACAAAAAAAATCGTGGTTACGATTGAAAACTAAGGATTTACACTACTACTATATTACACTGGTCATTAAGTGACGTAAAAACAGATTTGTGGACCTGCGCGTTGCGCGTCCGTTTTATTGCAAGTCTAAACTGCACAGAAATAAAAACGGAATCTCATCTTTTCGATTCGAATTTATACCGCGCTCGTGCGTGCTGTTTACCCGTTTGAAGCTCCCCTGCGGTGTGCCTGTACGGCCTGGATCGGGCCTTAGGAACCCAGGTAAATTTTCCGCCATCGCACCTAAGCCAGGAATGTCACAACGCACGTGAATGACATCAGTAGCCTAAACACCGTACAGACACCGGCGCTGAAGTGGCCTGCTAGCTTACATCGCAAAGTTCTGAATGATCTTGGACTGTTGTCTGTTGTCTGTCTCCCTCTGAGGAGATGTGCGTGAGATCTTGTGTGTGTCGTGAGGTGTGCATGCGTGCGTCACGTCAAACGGTACGGAGGTCAGGTTATGGGTCAAACGTAGGGCATGTGACGACGGTCGGAACTGCGGTGTAAACGTAGCAGTGTCATTGGAGGAGAGGCGTGGCTCCACTGTTCATCAGGCTTATCCAAAGGCGGAGCCTGGCTTGCCGTTGCCGTGGTGAGGGGCGAGGTTTCAGAGGCGGGTGTCGTGGACCTCGTCCTCCGCCTCCTCCCGCAGGGAGCTGATTGGCTTAGCCCCGCGCTTGCTGGAGACCCGGCGGTTGAGGGGGAAGAGCTTCTGCCGGTCCAGGCTGCTCATGGCTTGCTTCAGGTGGCTGGTCTCGTTCATCAGCTTCTGGATCGAGTCGTACGTCTTCAGCGAGCTGCCCTCGATCATCTTGGAGATGATTTTTTAGAAAAGGGAGAGAGAGAGAGAGAGAGAGAGAGAGAGAGAGGGTCAAAAGCCAGGTCAGATGCAGGGGTGGCTTGGTCAAGGCAGAGTGATGGGCTGCACATTCAGTGGAACAGTAGTGCACTGTTTAGGAGTGCCATGCTTGAACATAACCAGTAGAGGGAGGCATGTAGTTTCAAACAGATTGGCTCAAACTCTTTGTTCTATATGTACTGACCAGATATGCATGCACTAGGGAAACCCAGAACAAGTCATAAGATGTTTGAAAAAAAGCGTGATTTTTCCCCCCCCCATTAACTACCCATGCTACCATCATGTAAATTGTAGAAAATAAAAATGATTAACATATGAAAGTAATGTGCAAATTTGAACTAAAAGACTAGCACTCTGTGGACACATCTCATCGTCCGTTAACCTTAATATCACTCTTATTGTTGGATGCCTCACAGCGTATACCAGTCATTACAGTAAAAGTAGAATTTAACCAGTAAAACGGCACAGCAGGTTGCTTAGTGACAGGCGAGAGGACAGGATACTGACCAGGAAGGACTGACACTCCAGCAGGGGCTCCACGTGGTGCTCGGAGAGCATGACGGTGCAGTCGGAGAAGGAGTGCTTCAGAGTCTTCCTCAGCACCTGCAGCGTTCTGGGTGGTACAAGCAATGACATCATCAGCACTACTCCACAGTAGTCAGCCTAGACCAGGGGTGTCAAACTCCAGTGTTGATGGGCCGCAGTGTCTGCACAAGGCGGTTGCCAGAGTTTTGCCAGTTGAATATAGTGAAGTGAGTTTGTGTGAATCCCCATGTGTGTGTGTTTGCGCTGCGTGACACACACACACACACAGGCCTAGCTCCTGGCTCTGTTAGCAGAGCAGCGTGGAGGCCTGGCTTGGCTGGAGTGTGGTGCGGGGAGATGGTGGGGCGGGCGGGTGCTCACATGGGGTCCAGGTGGGCGCTGGGCTCGTCCAGCAGCAGGATGCGGGCCTTGCTGAGGACGGAGCGGGCCAGGCACACCAGCTGCTTGTGCCCGTTGCTCAGAACGTAGCCGCCGTCCTCCAGCTGGAAGTCCAGCTTGTCCGGGAACTGCTCTATGACCGACTTCAGCCCCACCTGCGGTGCAAAAGCAGAGGTGGAGAACCCAGGGTCAGACTGTAGAATCCTCTCCAGTATTTTGTTCCAGTCCCCTGGATTTGCTAGTGAGCACAATTCTTCAGCCAGGAGGTACAACTAATTATTGAAATCAGCTGGCTGAGTTCATGTGTGGAAGAAACACATGGCAGGACTTTAACTTTCTGACCCCTGCACTTTCCACCTGTAAGGTTGTCACACTGAAACGCATGGCCTTTAAGGCAGCAGTAAATGTACATATGTTAGCTGCATACTCACAGAACATCATATAACATTCAATATGGAGGTGCCATTTTAATCACGACTCACAGATAAACAGAGACCCGATTTTTGGCGTAAGGTTTACCTCCTCTGCGACTCTCCAGAGCTCCTCGTCGCTGTGTTTGAGATAGGGGTCCAGATTCATGCGAAACGACCCCGTCAGAATGAAGATTTTCTGCACAAAACAGGAAGAGGAGATGGGATCAGGATGTTGTTATCAGCAGCGATCTTGCAGCCCTGCTCCTGCCAATCTCAGCACGTTTGAATTATACGAGTTGGGATTTTGCAAGAGTATGATTTTTTTCAGGAAGCTTTTTGGAAACAAATGTTACTTGTTTTTATTCCATGACTGTAACCATTTTTTCCCCTTTATTGTCCAGATTGGCTCTAATCTCCAGTTCCAGACACAGTCATATGGAGATATTTGTGAGATTTAAGAGACGTATGAGTAGATCTGACATTTAGGGCAAGTAATGCATGAAGAACGGTGAGTGCAGCCGTGAGTGTGTGCCTGTTTGTGTGTGTGTGTGTGTGTGTGTGTTTGTGTGTTTGTATCCATGGGTGCATGCATGCGTCTGGTGGTGTTTGGTTACCTGGGGAACCACGCCGAAAGCCTTCCTCCAGGTCTGCAGGGGCACAGAGCTCCAGGAGACGCCGTCGATGGAGATCTCTCCGTCCGTGGAGGCCAGCCGCAGCAGGGCCGCCAGCAGGGTGCTCTTCCCCGAGCCCGTCCGACCCAGAACGCCCACCTGCAGGGCGAGGACACACACTCCAATGGGCTGCCCGTCCACACCACTGACCTGGGATCAGCGGGCTACAAGATGACAGCTTTCAAACCGTCAAGCGCACATCTGCCTCTGGGCCTACTGGAGGAACCACGGCTAAAACGGGTCGGGAGCAAGGTCAGGTGACATGACCTCAGCCTATTAGAAGCATGCATGTCATGCTGCAGCTCCTCTAAATGAGGCAACACATCCAGGGAGAAGCTCCAGAAAACTTCAGCTCATTAGTGGTTAAATGTCTGTAACAGCTGGCATCACCCATCTCTGATAGAAATCTATGCTGTCTGTCCATTTTCTAGGCAAGAGATTAAGTCACTGAAAAGGAACCCATTTATTTACCTGAAAAGGTAAGTTATTTGAGGCTGTGAATCTGAAAATCGTTTATACACCTCCTCAATATTTTTGCATCTAAGCTTGAGTCACCCGGACCTGAGTTTCAACTACTTAATGAGGACTATAAACACAATTACCCATCACGCCCATCATCTTACCGTCTGCCCGCCCTCCACGCTGAAGGACAGCTTCTGCAGGACGGCCCTCCCGGCCTCCGTGTACTTGGCGGTGAGGTCCCTGACCTCCATCTGACCCCTGGAGGGCCAGGCGTCGTGGACGTGCGGGTTCTCGATGACCAGGTCCTTGTCCTTGCCCCGGCCCGCGGGCCCGGCCTCCTCCGACGGCAGGTCGATGAACTTGAAGACGCGCTCCACGGATCGCATCTGGAAGCGGGGCGAAAACAGGGTTGCCAGGGGTAACGCAGCCATTAATCGGGTTCCCTCTAGAGGGGAAGGTTTGTTTGGGCTGCCAAATGATGCTTGGCCCGTCTGTTTAAATGTGCGTGGATTTACTGTACATGTTGCAGTGCGCGGGTAAGATTGGGTCCATGTGTGCTTCTTACGGCTTCTACTTACTGTACAAGCACTGAACTGGAATATTTGTAAACGGGGCCTATGAATAATACTTGGGGACTCTTTTCTTTGAATAGTTACCAAGAATTAAAACGTCATAGAGTCTGATTAGCTACTTCTATCCTTCTTAAATTTTTTACTCTTCAAATGAATGCAAAATGAATAAATTGGAAAATGTGCTGCCCCTGTTCTGCTCTGTGCCATATTAAGAAACAGTACAGGTGTTACTCTGAACTGGTATATATCAGTACCAACTTCCATATACATTGCATTGCTCTGTACTTAAAGTGTTAAAAGGGAACAATCCCATTACATTACATTCATTTGGCAGACGCTTTTATCCAAAGCGACGTACAAAAGTGCATTTTCATGATCGTAGACAACTGCTGAACACGGGTTCAGTAAGGTACAATTACTTATTTTGTACAGCTATTTACATGAATTATAACGGTCAATATAATCATTTGCCCTCTGTGCGTAACTGATGCTTGAATTTGATTGGTTCACAGGAAAAAGTGCATGCTGGGAAATGAAGTCCAGTGGATTTGGGAACGGAACGTACCAGGCCGTCCGCTGTGATGCTGGTGACGACCGCCCACTGGAAGGTGCCCAGGATCAGCATGGCCAGGACGATGATGATGCCGATCTCACCGGGCTTGTCCCCTGCAAGGCCACAAAAACAGCCTCAGCATACGGCCTGCCTCACGGTCTACTCCAGCTGCACGGAGCCTAAACTCTTCCTGTTCCCAGCCAATATGGAGACCACAGTTTTTCACAAAGCAAAGCTAAATAACCTCCCACCCCCACAGTCCTCAGTCTGCAGCCTTTTCATCGTTCTGTTACACAGAACCGGGGGGCGCGGGTCCTTACTGTTGGTCCCCACGGCGATGAAGGCGGTGGCGGTGAAGAAGAGGACGAAGAGGATGTCGATGCGGAAGAGGAACCAGCGGAGCGTGGACAGGTACAGGTGCCAGGTGGCGGTGTGGGTGTTGAGGGCCTTGTGGAACAGGGTCTCGAAGTAGGACTGGCGTCCGAAGGCGCGGATGGTCCACAGGCCGCGCAGCGAGAGGATGAGGTGGGAGAAGATGGGACTGCGGGCTGGGGAGGGAGAACAGCGCGCGGCCTTAGAGAGAGACTCCGGCCCTCTGAAGAGTACGTTTCTTTGGAATGTTTTTTTTTTTCAAAATTCCAAACCAGTGCTCTAGAACTCCACTGCTTTGAATTGCCAGTACTGATGGTTAGGGTCTAGCTACGCAACTTTTGTTGCTTGCGACTGAATTGCCTTAAGGATTGCGTCGTGTGACCCCGCACTGCAATTTACTTGCAGTTCCGGATAGCAATTTAGGTGCTAGAAGCTGAAGTTCATGCAGTAGCCAGAGCAGAGATACGGGTCGCACAGGTCGCAAGTTTTTCACTCGGCCAGCGGCCAGCAGGACCGCAGGAACGCGCGGCGACTTTGACGTCAGACAGTGGAAATGCATTTCTGTGAAGCAGACGAAAGGCTGTTTACCACAGAGTGACCTTTTTACCTGCCCCCCCCGAATAAAACCCAGTGTAAAAAACAACGCACGCGACGCGCATGGGACGAGGGGGGCGGGCCGGCGCTCCAGAGCGCACCTCTGACCCGCTCCCCGCTCCTCGCTCGTCGCCCAGCGCGCCGCGTCGGCGCAGCGTGTGACCGATGCCAGGATGCCGGTGCGGAAATCCCCGCTCGCATTCCCCTTCCAGCTCCCGCCGCACACACTCCGCCCTGCGTGCGCCGCGTGGAAACAGGCAGGAGCGACAGAGCGACCGACCGCACGGCGGCCATGTTGGAGAGAGGCAGCGAGAGGGCGAACAGGGCGCCAGCAAGCTGAATGCAGAACCGGGGTGCTTGCTTCTGCCTCATTGGATCATGAACAGTTGGACCGTGAGCCGATTGGACGAGACGTGAACTCTTCCCCCCCCCCTTTTTTTTTTTTTTTTTACGGCTTCCTTTGTGAGTACCCGTCACTCCTCAGCCCAGGAGTCATCCGCCTGCTCTGCTTCCACTCCCGTTTTCCGCCATCAGCGTGACCCCCCCCCCCCCCCCCCCCGCTCCTGTCCCCACCGCCACCAGACTCTATGGCTGAGCCGACAATGTCTCCTCTCTTTCCCAAACGAAATCAAAAACACCGGCTCATATCCCACCTCCTTCCCCACTTCCTGTCAATAGCCCTTCTGTACAATATGGAGACTGACACAGTTACCCCTCTGTACAGTATGAGAGTGACACAGTTCGCAGTATGCTAAATTGTGCCCAGTCAATCATGCACCTATACAGTTACATGCAGTGAACCGCGTTATCTAGCTAGCCCTAGACAAAATGGTGCTCTACAGCCCTCACAGCTATTAAGGTCAAAAATTGACTTTTTCTGGTGTCACTCAAACCTGTGTTGCACTTGTGTATGAAGAAGAGCACTTCTGAATAGATGGTGGCAAACGGGTCACATGACCCTAAAGAGCACAGGGGCGCAGCCGGGATCGCGGGCGGCCCGATTTCACCCCCCGCCACCTCCTCACCTTCGGCCTCCAGCTGCCTGAGCTGCTGCGCGGTGCGGAGGAAGTACTTCCTCAGGATCACGAAGACGATGGTGAGCGGGATGGCGGCGATGAAGATGTACGGCCTCATTATGGACACCACGAAGATGGCCCCCAGCACGATCAGGGTCAGCTACGGGACGAAAGATTAAGAGTGGTCACCATGGCTAGGCCCTGTTAGAGGGGTAGAGTAACTATTAGAAGAGTATTCTACCCCTCTAATGGAGGATAGATGTAAATTGGGTGAGGGCTGGAAATAGACCCAGGGCAAGTTCCCAGATGGCCACAGGAGAGAAGCTGAACTGTGTAGCACATCCTCTTTCGAGAGTGGAAATCCTGTCCTGATCCTGCTGGACGCATCGTTTGACACATTTATCACCCCATTGATAATCTCGCTCACGAGAGACTAAAAGTTGATCCATATCACTGGATCAATAAAGATCTTAAGGCCAACACATTCTGTGTGTGAATACGTCCATTGCTAACTTTGTGAGGCGCCTCTGTGAATACATTTTATCAAATGTGTGGGCTTGTGCCTTATGTGGAGAATTTTGCATCCTTCCAAAGGCTCATCCAGTTACCCACCTGGACCAAATCGAACAGGATGAGGGGCAGCATGTCGTCGATAGTGGCCATGTCTTTGGTGAATCTGTTCATAATCCGACCTGGGAAACAAGAAAAATTCTGAAAAAGCTGCACAGTTCAGACAAAGCTCACGGGTCTGCAAAAATCCATTTGTTTCATCGTCAAGGTCAGACACCGCAGTCCAGGAATCGTCCAGCACAAACCCCTGTTTTTGTATAAAATGTAACTGGCAGACGTCCAGGGCAGACACAGACTGACCCGGACCTTGGATGCCTCCAAGACAACGTGCGTCATAGCAGGTTTCCACGCAAGCCCGCCTCAGACTGGAAGTGCTCTGGGGGGAGGGGGAGGGAGGGGAGGTATGGGGCTGCTGCATGAGGGTAAAGTGGGACTGTGAGGGGTGGGGCTGTTCCAGCAGGTATTGGGTCAGTTGGGTGTGGCTATGAAGGGATGGGTGTGTAGATGGGCTGTTAGGGAGGGTAAAGTGGGCCATGCTCCGGTGGGGTGGTGGGGGATTTGGGGTGGGGTGGGTAGGGGAGGCAGGCTGTTAGGGGGAGGAGGTAAAGTACAGGCCATTTCTAGTGGGGGTGGTGGGGGATTGGGGTGGGATGGGGTGGGATGGGGTGGGGGGGAGGCAGGCCGTTAGTCGTACCCGACTTCATGGTGTTGAGCACGGCCATGGGCGCGCGCAGGACGGCGCTGAGCATCTGCTCGTGCAGCTTCTTGGACACGGTGAGCAGCGTGTGCACCAGCGGCAGCCCCCGGAAGAAGCCCAGCGCCAGCACGCTCTCCGACGTCGCCACGTAGATGTAGATGATGTAGTACGCGCTGGTGGGCGTGACGATGACCGCGTAGTGCGTTCCCTGGGAGGACATGTTGGGGTGCGTGCTCTCGTCCTCCTCCCGCCAGATTTTACTGAAAGTTTTGACAGCGCAAGAGGATTATGGGTAAAAAGGGAGGGGTGTGGTGGGTGGGGCATGAAGCTGCCACCCAGTGGCAGAGATGCTGTATACGTGTCGCTATATACAATGCTTGATAAATACTGTACATGCACTGCTAAAAAATGTTAACAAAAACAGCAATGATCTGACTAGGCTTTGAAATTGCTTCGTATCCTATGGTATATTTCATCTTGTATTTCTGAAACTGAAAAGACTACAGAGTCACCAACAATAATTAAACACTAGTGTGATGAACATTCAACAGGGAACTACATTTTGATTTGCCAAAAAATAAGAAAGGTACTCACTCAGTAATCAGAAATATGCCAATCACTGACCCAGCCACCTAAACCAAGTGCATACAATAGAACATTTCAGATAACAAGACATGCAGACTCAAACTTCATTTTATTTGGAGTATTATCTGAGATGCAAATAGTACTCTAAATAAATTGTTTATCATTGCTGGCAGAGTACAAATACATTAAGAACATTTTTGTTTTTATTTCACTGATTTTCTTAGCAGAGTACAATTGCTTTGCTTATGCAATTTTTTCTTTTCTTTTTTTTTTTTTTTTCCCAGCATCGCACAATTACCTCAATCACAAAGACCACAGCGATGAAGATGAGGGTAAAAACAAGGTTCCTGTTGGTGGACACGTATCTGAAGTACGTGCTCCATGAGGTAGTCTCAAACACATTCTCACGTTCGTCTGCAAAACATTCCTGTTGGAATAAAGATGGTAAAAAAGTCTCATTTGTACTGTACTGTACTTGTACTGTAACACAAGTATACAGTAAATGTAAATGAAGGGCAGTTTCAGAAATCAGGTTTCAGATCTGTGTACCTGTCTGAATCGCACCACTGAATATAACACTTTCTTCCACAGTGAGATTTTATTACTTGCTCTGAGCAGAGTGGAGTTTTCATTTAAACAGCCCAAATGCGCTTGCATAGTTACTTTTTTCCCTCTCTCTATAGTTTATTAGTTCTACCCTTAGATGCGCCTCTACAATGGCAGTTAGACCCTCGACCTCTGGCTGCCTGTCGCTATGTGGACACGCCCACCTCCATGTCCTCCTCCTCCACCTCCTCGCTGATGTCGTAGACGCTGTCGTTGGAGAGGCGGCGGGCGTAGACGTCCAGCTCGGAGGCCAGCTCGCTCTGGGGCTTGGCGGACAGCCTGCGGCGGAAGGCCTGCTGGTTCTGGTCCCGGCGCTTCTGGTCCTGGGCGTTGGTGATGAAGGCCAGGACGGACTGGCGCCGCTGGCGGGAGAGGGTGTGGGCGTGGGCGTACACGTTGCCACGGGGCAGCACCTCCTCCACCTGCTCGTCCTCGGGCACCACCGAGAACCGGTTCTCCGCCGCCTCCTCGTCCTCCTCGTCCTCGGGGAGCCGGGCGTGGGAGAAGCGGCGGGAGGCGGCGGCGGCGGCGGCGGCGGAGGTCGGGTTGAGGACCAGCGAGGGCCGGCGCTTGTCCGGGCCGTCGCCGGGGGCGTCGGCCCGCGAGCCCGCCGTCTCGTCCACGGAGACGCGGCGCAGCGTCTCGGTCAGCACCGAGCCCCGGCGCTCGGCCGCGATGCTGTCGTACGACCCCAGGCCCAGCAGCAGCGAGCTGAAGTCGGGCCGCTTGGACTGCAGCTGGGCGAAGGTGCCGTAGAAGTAGCACATCCCGTTGTGCAGCAGCAGGATCTTGTCGGCCCGTTTCAGGTGCTCCAGCTTGCTGGTGACCACCACGCGGGTCTTGGCGGCCATCAGTTTGCACAGGCACCTGCAGGCGGAGACAGAGGTGTGTGTGAGCAAAGATAATCCACTCAAAACAAAGCAAACACACTGCGGCTGGCAGTGGCTACGATCTCCGCACAGTACAATGGGGAACCAAGATCACCACACAGTAAAATGGAGGACCAAATGTTGCCTGTTAGAGTTGAAGTAACACTGGGCATTTTACTGTGAAGGGGTTGACAAGTGGTACGCAAGCAGGCATGCATGGCAAGAAGATTAAAATGCAAAACTATTTTATTGTATCTATTTTCTAGGTACACTTTATGTTATGACATAAAAATGCTGCACATTTTAATTGTTTATCCATGCGTGCAATCCGTGAAAACTTTTATTCTTCTGACCTGTTGAATATTTCTTTCTCTGTCACAATGTCCAGGTGAGTGAAAGGAGAGTCCAGGAGGTACAGGTCAGCATCTTTGTACACCGCTCTGCAATAACAAAGCAAAAAAATACCTGTCAATCATGTGCCGAAATATGAATGTGTGAAAGTGAATGTGTCGAAGGGCACCGACATTTTGAACGGTCTTCTAAAACAAACAAGATTTAAAAAATGAGATATGATAAATCATATTCTGGTCATATTCTACTAGTGCTGCAACCAAAGGTTTACCAAGGCATTCATAAAGTATGTGTAGACAGTATATATCAGCTCCATGAGGCGTTTATTAAGGAGGCACTGTATGACGGGCTGTGAGTGAGACAGAGGGGTGCACGTGCGCGACCGTTACCTGGCCAAACCGATACGGGCCCGCTGTCCGCTGCTGAGCGTCACCCCTCCCTCCATCAGGGGGGTCTTGTCTTTGGCTGGGAGGAGGGCGAGGTCCTGCGTTGGGACGGGACAGTTTTTAGAGCAGAGGTCGTACATTTACTACCCATTAGGTAGGGTAGCGCCTAGCCTCGTACTGTGTACTGTGTGTGGGGCAGTCCAAATCCCACAAGGGTAAGGGTTAGGCGACTCCCTAAATTTGATGGCTACCTGTCCTATTTGCGCCCATAAAATCTGGCTTAAGTTGATACGTTAAATGTGTTGTAAGGGGAAGGCGCTATCTGCAACAGTTTTACTGTCGCATGGTTTTACAATGCACCATTTTCACACATGCACCAAATAATACGCTTGTGTCATATGAAATGCATATATGTACAAACACAGCCAAACATGGTCATGCGACACAACACTGCATAAACCACAAGCACCCGCTTGGCCAAGCACACACATGCAGTGTGTGAAAGTACGCTAGGACATGGTGTTTATATGCAGGCTCCACAAAGAGAACGAAGGGTACTTATCAGAGACCCACAATGTGATAGACTGCATTCATTTTTATTAGAGCACATGTACTGTATGGGGTCCACAAGGGTCATTAGCATTTCTAACAGAACACCAACAGAGGGAGGGGTGACTGTGTGGGGAAAGAAGCGATAAAATCTCCTACCTTTTAAATGGCTGTTGTCATTACGATAGCAAGCAGAAATGTTCAAAAGCACATCGTTACACAGGGCTAAACAGCTAGCATTCATCTCACAGCCCAATCACTTTGGTCTAAGCGTACGCGTAAATACTCTTTTGGAAGTCTTTCCACAATGTATATATTTCACTGCAAACTGCTTCATAGAATTGCAAATGAATGTAATCTCTTTACAGACACTTCTTTTTCTAAAAAGCCATTTATAGGGCACATCAAGGGCACTTAGAGTAGTGACAACTAAGGGAATGTACACTGATCAGCAAGTCACAAAATGGACACTAAGTTCTGTTGTGGAATTGGATATACAGTGACACTACCATTATACCTGCCGAGAGGAAAACTCTTCCCAAATTGTCTTGTTTAAGGGCCAAGTTGCTAAATGCAACCAATTCAAAGAGGCAGGTGCCAAGACATGGAATAAGGGCAACTTCACAAACTAGCCAGTTAGAAGTTAATTAAGTCAACAGATGAGAGTTGCCAGTCCAGTTAGGTTGCTCCATTCAAGGCTGTGACCTCCACAAGTGTCCAAATAAACAGAAACGATCAATGACGCCTGGTAAAGGTCTCTCACAGGGCACATTAACATTGCAAATGAGCGCTCCGTTCAAAATGGAGAGGGAATCCCAGACCCGTCAGTGTCTGGCAGCTACAGGGTGTGGTGAGATTAGCCTTAAGCACGGCCATTAGCCCTGCTACTTTCAATCTGAGCTTCCAGTACGCACGGTTGACATTTAGCAGCTGTTGTTGTCATTTCTCTCCGCCGATTTGTTTCACGCTGCCGGTGTTTGCTTTGACAATAAAGCCATTGTTTTTGGTGAAACAGCAATCGAGGCGCTCACTTTTCTGGCCCCGGGGAAGCATGCAGGCTGCGACCGGCGCCCCTACAGGCGAGGTGCGGAATGTCACCTGTCTATCCAAGTTTCCAGACTTGCATTACATCATAGCACCCCTACTCCTAAGTGGGTGTGGGGGGGGGGGGTTAGCGCAGGAGGGAACAGGAGCCTTACTCAGCCTCAGAAACCAGGACATTTTGCTCTCTGTGTCTGCTGTCTGAACTATGGAGCTTTCACTCGTCATAGACTGTCCCGAATGCCCTGGGAATATCTGACTGGCCCTCTCAGCGTTGAGAGAGAACAAGACAGTGGAGTTGGGGGGTGGGGGGGGGAATTGTGCTGTGCTGAAATTGCTAAATAGGTGTAACGTGAAACACCTCTGCACCTCACCAAAGCTCCTGGGCCAACCTGGTGTTGACAACTTGAGAGCAAAATGTCACCATTTTGAAATGTGACAGTGCCTTTTTGTAGACAGAAGTGGGTCACCGCTGTCTCTGAGTAAGTTCAGTCTCCATGGTTTCACAGCACCCAGGTAACGATGCATGAATGTAGACAGTTTTTTTTCTGAGCAAGTGAATGTCTGGTAGTAACTTCTGAGTAAATGGGGTGGTAAAGCTGCAGTGGTCTTTGGGAGGGACTGAGAAAGAGAGAGAGAGAGAAGAGATGGAGAGAAAGAGTTGGAGTGACAGAGAGAGGGTAGAGAGAGGGGGGAGGGAGAGAGAGGGAGAGAAAGAGTGAGAGACAGAGAGAGGGAGAGAGAGAAAAGTGAGGGAGAGAAACAGAGAGAGGGGAGAAAGAGGGAAGGAGGGAGAAAGAGGGAAAGAAAGAAAGGAGAGTTGTGTGGGTGGAGGTGACGGCGCCCTACCTCCTCCAGCTGGCAGGCGTTGATGACGCTGGTGTAGCGGTACTCGTCGTAGGTCAGGCCGAACAGGATGTTGTCCCGGATGGAGCCGGGCATGATCCAGGAGGTCTGCGGGGAGAAGGAGATCCTGCCGCTGTGCTTCACCTTGCCCTCCGAGGGGACCAGCTCCCCCAGGATCATCATCAGCAGGGAGCTCTGCGAACAGGCACAGGGAGCAGGCCCAGCTCATGCAAAGCGCTATAACATTGACAAAACATTCCGGGAACGTTGCGAGAACATTTTGTGCTCTGCGGACAGGCACAGGGAGCAGGCCCAGCTCATGCAAAGCGCTATAAACATTGACAAAACATTCCAGGAACGTTGCGAGAACATTTCGTTTTCTACTGGGAAGTGGGCACCACCGGGAGAGTCTCTGCTGGTGGTTTGTGGCGTGTTTCAACATCATCAACACCCGCACTGTGCAAACACACTGACGTGACGTGTGCCACTGCCCACAGGCCCACAGGTGTGCGCTACCTTTCCTGATCCAGTCGAGCCGGCGACGGCCAACATCTGCCCCTTCTCCAGGTGCAAGCTGATGTTCTTCAGGACGGGCGTGACGTACAGGTTGGTGAAGAACAGTCCTGCGTCGCCGTTGGGGTGTCCGCTGTTCTTGTTCTCCTGTTTGATCTTCTCGAACAGTTCTCCAATTCCCTAAAGGGACGAGACAAGGGGAACCCGGCCTTCAGCTCCTCGACATCGCTCTCACCGCCCTCCCTGAGCCCCGGTCTGCCGGACGGCGCGTGGAAGCACCCACCTCGTCCCAGGAGGCCGTCACGTTCATCAGCTCCACCTCCGTGGTGGTGAGGCTGTACTCCAGCACCTTGTACTCCTCCTTAGTCAGGTACTCCTAGCGAGGGGGCAGACCCACACAACAGCGGTCACAGGACGGACTGTACAAACAGCATTCGTACTGCATTCAGTAACATCAAACGCCTTCTAAAGAAAGAGATTATGTGTACTTATGTGGTGAAAACAAACCTCATCACCCATCATTGAAATGGCTTTATGTGGCGACAAAACCAATCACCATCCATTAGTGTGAAGTCTTAGGTGGCTAAAAGAAACATTGTTATGGGTAGAAAGGTCTATGGCTAAAAAAACCATATCGCCCGTGGTTGAGAATGGTCTTTATGGGTGACGCTCTTACCTCGATCTTGTTGATGAGGCCCACGGTGTCGTACCACATCTGTATGGAGTTGGGGAACTGGCGGGTGAGCGTCATGCGCAGCACCATGCAGTAGGACAGCGTGGTGAAGATGCGCCGCAGGATGATGCCCTTGCTGAGCGCGAAGGGCACGATGGCGGCGATGATGACGATGAAGGCCGAGTAGAAGTAGGCCGCGCTGTAGAAGTAGCGCAGGGAGCCGATCTTCCTGGTCAGGGTCATCTCGTCCCTGCGGTGAGAGGGTTTCGTTCACGCGCAGCTCGCTGGCCGAGGTCTCGGCGCGAGCAGGTGACTGTGACATCACAGCTGCCTGGTAGAAGCTTCTAGAACACTCATCTGCTTTGAGCAAGGCCTGGAATGCCTCAGTCTGCTGGGCACCAAGATCATAACTGACCTCTCTGCCAAATTAAGCTAAATCAGTCCAGACTGTTAGTTTAATCGTGGTGCTGCATGCCAGGTTGGACTCAAAAGCTACAGGGCATACATTTTATTATTTTATTTTATAATAAAATAGTAAATTAAAATGACTATTAACAATGTGAAATAATGAGAAAACATAATAAAAGGAACCATAGAAAAAAACATTTTAATTTAATGTTTAAAATAAAATTTAATTTAATCTCCAGCTTTTTCAGGTGCCCAAAATTGCATATGGCCTCTGTATAAACCAGTAGGGCCTAACTCTGCTCCTGGAGATCTACTGTCCTGTAAGTTTTCACACCAACCCTAACAAAGCCACACCTCATTCAACAGCTAGAGATCTGCATTGAGCTGCTAATTAGTAGAGCTAGGTGTGCCTAATGAGGATTGAAATGAAAATCTACAGGGCGGTAGATCTACAGGAACAGGGTCAAGACCCACAGGTATAAACCCTCCCAGGCGTAAACTAAGCTCTTACTGTCTTATGTTTTTGATAATGGTCTCCATGATCTCCTCCCAGCCGTAGGCTTTGACTGATTGGATGTTCTCCACGATCTCGGACGTGAGTGCCAGCCTCTTGCTGATCAGCTTTGCCCTCTTCGTCCTGGGGGTGGGGTGGGGTGGGGTGGGGGGGGAGCTCAGTCATGTTAGAGTGTCACAGGTGACCTGGGGCTGGTCTCTTAAAACCTGTCTGCCCATAACAATTTAGTGGGTATATACTGTATCTAACTGGAATTTTTTAAAATTTCAATCAAAGGAAATATTTCAGAATGGACATTGCTGGATACCCATCACTCCAGTGAATTAGCATCACAAACCAATCAATCTGATTTACAAACCACCCAAAGATTTCAGTACTGGAAGCCTCATTTATACTTTCAGTGCCTTATGAACTGATTTTAGCCATAGATTTGATGAGCGTGAGAGTGGGGAAGGTCCTTCCCACGGGTACAGAAGCGGGCGGAGACGGAGGGAGGGGGGCAGGGGGGTACCTGTAGGGGCCCATTTTCTGGGACAGACAGGCCTGCATGATGGCCAGCAGGGTGAGGGCGGCCAGGGTGCAGAATCCGGACGCCTCGATCAGCTCCCAGATCAGCCCCACGCACAGGATGCACTGCAGTGGCGTGATCCACACAAAGTGCGCCAGACCCAGGCTCTGCAGAGACACCGCACACAGGGTTACACCCCAGTACTGCACAGGGTTACGCACACAGGGTTACACCCCAGTACTGCACAGGGTTACGCACACAGGGTTACACGCACACCCCAGTACTGCACAGGCTCAAGAGATTCAGTTGATCACAGGGAACCACACTGAACCGTGCGCATTACCGCCATTACTTGCATTACTTGGAAGGCAAGGTGGAAAAGTGGTGAAATGACATGAGTGGGAGCTGCTTTCAACCAGTGTACAGTATCAACAATCAGCACTGCTGCCCATGTCTCCTGGACGGCCTTGACTGTTGTGCTTATATCATCATGCTCCATTATATTTACTCACTGACTGCCCGTAAGAATTGAGATAAGTCCAGCCATTGGCACCTGCTCAGCGTACAATGAAAGAGTGGTTCTGAACCCCTTAAAGTAGGCAGCACAAACCCCAACCAATTCAGGGGTTTATAATTCCCTCGCGATTTTTCCAATGCCTTTCTCATGGGATGAAAGACCCAACTGGGTTTTTTTTTAAACACAACAAACCATGACTCGGTCTCACACTTGGTTCTGTTGTTACCGAAATGGGAAGATCAAAGAGGCACAGGCTCTAAAAATGAGCAAACGCTGTCATGTGATCTCACGCTTACCTCGTCCAGCTTGTTCAGGTGTGCAGACATGAGACTGACCAGCTGCCCGGTGCTGATGTTGTCCAGAACCCGACTGGAGAGCTTTAGAGTCTGCAGAGATGGACCCACATTTGCAACCATGTGAGCACATTTTTTTAAAATCCAAAGGTGATTCATTTTATTCCTTTTCTGTCAGGCCAATATGACCTGGGCTCACACTGTACAAATACAGGGGGAATGACGAATCAGTCAGCTGTGGTCGTCTAGATATGTTTCTGCTAAGGGTTTATTTCCCCTTTAAGAACAAGGATATAGCAAAGATATTCTATTTAGATGGTGCCATATCTGTAATATATGTTGTGTATTGTAATCATGATAGTAACTTGTATTGTAATCATGCACCTCCCTCAATAGGGTTCCTGATGTTCTTGTGATATCCTACTGTTGTATCAACGTGGCCAATAGGTGGGTGCTACTTAATATTAAATCTCCAGCTGAGATTTATATCAGATTGTCCTGTTCCACCCCCTCCTTTGTTTTTGTTTTGTTGTGTTATGTTTTGTATGTATATGTTTTTTTGTACTGCTTTTGTGAGTGTATTTGTGTGTCATACAAAAATGAAAATGAAAATGAAAAAAAAAGCGGATTGTACCATTAAGGTGTGTGTGTTGGGGAGGGAGGAGGGGGGGATCACCTTCTTATATATGAGGCTGAACAGGGCTATCCGTATCTGCATTCCCAGGTGGTGCAGTCCGAAGATGGCGGGCTGGAGGAGCAGGAAGCGGGCGGTGAAGAGGAGGCAGAGCCCCAGCGCCAGGTAGAAGCCCTGCGAGCGTTCGGGCGCGTGGAAGGGGTCGAAGGAGGCGATGATCCTCCCCAGCAGCTGCGGCTGCACCGTCTTGGAGGCCTCCTGCGGGCGGGGCGGGGCGGGGGGTACGAGAGCCTTTAGTCCCCATGCCTCGCATTTAAACGCCACCCGTTTAGGGTGAAGAACGCCAATTCACTCAAGCGATCGGCGATAACGGCCAGTATTAAACAACTGTAAGGTTTGGCTTCTGTCTTACAGTTAAACAGTTAAACCCCAATGTCCTGAACCCCGCTTCTCAGATCAGTAGACTTGTCTGTGACTTGACTCTAGAGGTTAAGTGTAAAGAGGAATCCTCCAGTGTGACCACAGAGGACAGAGGACAAACCAGCACACTGTAAAAATTTTCAAGAGGCCACACTTACAATAATGAGTAACCTGACTGCCTTAAAAAATGAGTTTTGCAAACAACAGATCTTCAGTTCTTCATACTTCAGTTCCTCACAGTTCATGCAGAAGAAGCATCAAGAACTGAAGGTCCGCCGTTCACCTAACTCAAGATTTTAAGGCAGCCAGGTTACTCATTATTTTAACTAGAGCCACCTTTAATGTTTTTTTTTTACATTATATCAGCATGACCCTACAACACAAAATGACTGTTCCTGTCACGGTGGGGGTTCCTACCTGACAATATACAAAATGCACCGTATTCATTTACTTAGTAACATGATTAATAGCATTATGTACGATAATCTGAAGTACTTGTGGCATTGTTGTGCTTCTTTAAACGCCATTATAATTAGCACAGATCTGTTGCTGGCAGGTTTTTGGATGTTGTGGCATCTCCTTCTGCTGAAAGCCCATGAGACACAGTGCCATACCTGCTGGAGACTTGCCACTATGGATATTCCAGAGCTGATGATACTCTCAACACGTAAACCAAACTGCTGTGTGTTATCACTGTTGTTAGTGGCACAGCAGACACAGTTCAGTGCTGTGTTCCAGTCAGCACCGCTGTGCGTTTTACCAATTAGCCGTGAGATTATTTTTTTTCCACCCTGCTTTCCGGGTGATTGAAGATCAGATTAACGAACGGGGATCGCTCGTTTCGAGTGAGGTAGGCGCATACGCGGAGGTAATGTACAATTCCCAAATAAGGTTCTCTTCGTCTTTGAAAATGTGGCTCAGATCTAGTTTATTTCAGTGTTCTGTACAGCACGGCCAATCCCCACAAATTAAATTTAATTAGACAGAGAATAACATGTATTGACCATTTGACTATTATGCTCATATTTAAAAGGCAATTACTAATACCAAGAAATAAGTCACAACTGGTTTAGAAAAATATTGAATTACACTATATTCTTGCTTAGTAGACACACTTGTCCTAGACGGAAAGGTTAGGATTTCCATCATTGCCCATTTATACAGCCAGAAACAATTACTGAAGCAATTCAGGTTAATTACATGGTTCTAGCAAAGAACAAGCTTCCTTACCTTCTTAGCCGCCTCCATCGGCTGCAAGCACTGCCAACTTGACACCCCCCCCCCAGCTTGACACACCCCGCTGATAATGATAATCTCATCAAGAGCCTAAATCTGAACCCTGTTTCAGCCCCCCCCCCCGAAACAAAAAAAAAACAAAACATAAAACTTACCCCGAAGTAGAGCAGGACTCCGTAGAAGGCGAAAGGCCAGAAGAAGCATCGCGCCAGGGCCCTGAAGAGGCGGGGCCTCTTCTTGGTGGACGCCAGCTCCCTGTCCCATTCTCTGCCCCAGACAGAAACAGGGCCGTAAAACCCGCGTCATTAAACGGGCGTCTCGCCTCCTCGCCCGCCGCCATTGTTTCGGGGGGGGGGGTGTCTGTGAATACCCCTGGGGGGTTCGGCGAGGTCTTTAAAACGAGGGGGCGACGGCGGACTTGACCACCGAAAACCATGCCGACCAAGTAGCAGCTGAAAGCTCGTTGTGGCAGATTAAAAATCAGCCAAACTACGTGTTACACTGAAAGGTCATGTTTTGCACTCATTCAGAAAACCATGCAATGACCAAATATGGGCCTGAGGAAACTCTGTGCTGAGTCACATGTCGCTACTGCTTCTGCCCAGAGAAGACGCTCAGAAGAACTTCAGAGTCAGTGCAAAAAACAATGACATGTACCTGAAAGCGAGATATTTATGCGCTTTAAATTTCAAGGCCGATCGCACGGAAGTAAGGAAATGAGGAAAGTGAGAGGTCTTTTGTCTTTGTCACGGGGCGGAGGGAGCCCAGTCGGAAGCGCCATCCCACATTTGAGGCTAAGGCGGCGCTTCTCGTCAGTCCTGTTACCCTGACCCTGCTGCGCGCCCATAATCACTGGAAACACACCGGAGCCTGAAGGGCAGAGACGTGACTTGCTCTTCAGGACCTGAGGCCGTGCCGTCTGCTAGAGTAAACACTGTTAAAGGGCAATCAGGCGCAAGTGTGCGCTTCATCTCTCCATCGCTCTCTTTCTCTCTCTCTCTCTCTCTCTCTTTCTCTCTCTCACCACCAGCTCGGAGAAACGGTGATGAAACCTGCCTTCTCTTGAAGACCACCACACCGTGTTAACAAGAAACAGACAAATTAAATTCCTTGAAAAGACAAACCCGTGGAACTTACAGAGTGCTTAGTACAGTAGCTCTCTGAAAGGTAATCACCCATTCATTGTTTAGCAGAATACCTAATGATTTGAGAGCAGGAAGCCCGGGGACTAAAAAGACTTGGTTTTTTCATCTGCTATAGATTTGATTCATTCAATTTAGCCTTTGTATAAGACTGCATGGCATTTTTAATTAATGTAGTAAAAATGCAAATGAAAAGACACATGAATTTTGAACTGTTATTCCAAGAAAATAATGCATAATCTTCCAGAAATAGTGTTTACTATTTGGGAAACAATCAAATAAACAACTACTAAGTCGATGTTCCTCACAATGCTTTATGTAATAACACTTGGCACGTCCAGCCAAAAATCTTCCCTTACAGTAGTTCCACTCACACTGAACCTCTCTCACATTCCTGAGAACACAATTTTCCTAACTTGGCAACAAACCAATTTGAATGCTGTAATTGAATTGGCTGGGACAAATAGACAAGAGCCTTTCTGCCAAGTGCTCTGACATAGCCTACCTACAGTGTAACTGAGAAGAAATCAGCTTATTGCAGGAGTTTCATAATTTTCTCTCATAATTACCCAAAAGAAATATTTTTAAATATATATATGTACAATTAAAAATACGCACCTTTCCAAGCGTTCAGAAAGATTGTCAGCTGTGTCAAAAGATGGGGCTTTATATATATCTGAAAGCTCTAGTTTCTGTTTATACCCCTTTCTCAAAATTGGAGATGTCCAACTAGAACAAAGCAAAAAGAGGTCAGTTACAAGCAGTCACATAATTTAACATGGCTAGTGTCTAAAATCAATACCATTTCTGACCAATAAAATATATTTTACTGTGCCAGGCACATGCACTTGTCCACAGTTGATCAAGGAAACAATTTCTCGAAATCTTTGTTTTAACTTTAAATTCAAACAAAGAATCGAATGATAGTACACTTTAAAATTGTAGTATTTTCATTGAAAATTGTAAAAAATAAAAACAAAAAAATAAAACATTTTTTTTGTACTATAGATTTTTTTTTTTTAAAACAGTCCAATTTTATAGCAGCATATATGTGTATATCATCTGCATCCTATACTTTATGGACAAAATTATTCGATATTACAAGCAATTGTACTATGTTTTTCATGACATGACATTGGATATAAACATTAAGCAACATGCACAATAATGACCAGTTTCTGTATACATAAACACGGAGTATATACTTTAAGCTAGATAAAATGAAAAGCTACTTTATATGTTATTGCCAGAAGAAATTGAGTAGTTGTACATTTCGAGTCATGATATAAACTTCATATGTTATCAACTCATTGTGTATCGGTAAAAACAACAAATTCGCTCCCGTACAACTGCAAGCTTAAGAAAATAATATAAGTTGCGCATTACATGACCAATTGGCATAAACAAAATGCACTACTGATATTTGTACATTTGAATTCTTATATTTTAAAACCCCATGCACCTGTACAGCAAATTCATTCTTACCAAAAGAAATATCTGGAGAGGAAGTTGGCATCTTCGACAGGTGATTTCTGCATCCTAAAATTACCACCCGGTTACTTAGTCTGTACCTGCGAGAAGTGTCTCTGGCATTGGGTGTCTCGTTAACTCTGCCCTTTCAAAAAAGACCTCTTGTTTTGTTCTCCACCTTGTGTATAGCACGCAGTGATGTCACTGGTGTGTTGTTTGGCTCAGTCCAGGTTTACAGCAGTGTCAGAGCTCCGCGGTGGACAACCAGGGAGTTTTAGGAAAGCGCATTCCCTCACTCAAAGCGGTTTCGCGACGTAGTTTGCGCAGAGCTGCGCAGCGGCAGCGCCAGAGTTTCTTTGGGTTTTTGAAACGCGAATAGCAAGCTACAGGGCTGACAACTGTCACACATCCTTTCAAGATGTCACTTCCATGAAGAGAACCCGGACGCAAAAGCGGCACCATGCTGCATATTTTGGAAATGACGTCTGGAATAATTCTGCGTAAAAATAAAAGTAAAAGTGCGTAAATTGCGTAATTGTTATTACTGTCTCGTGGATATCTAAAGACATTTCTAAAATGTAGAAAAACTCATCGTAACTCTGTGTTTTGCCTTATAACTATCACTAGAAAACTGGAAACTATCAGTCGCTGTCCATTTACAAAGTTTGTGACGGTTGGAAGCTTGAGTCATTCCTTTTTGCTATAGATGAACATATGGATGGCAATCCCACTGATGGCAAAACATTTCCCTGTAGGATGACCTTTCCTTCCTCTGATTCTCCAGACAAGCAACATAGGTTTAGAGTTTCTCAAAGAATTTCGGTGTAGAATGACACTGCATGATCCTGTACATTCGACGAGCTCCAAATTTTATATTCGCACCATATCCAACAATTGATTGTAACAGAACATCCAGTAGGCTAATAGGAAATAGCAGGAAAAGCGCAGTTTATTTGACACTTGATATGCAATGTTGTGACATAGTAGGCTATATCTAATTGACCTTAATTGGAATTTATATTTGTATTATGAATATTGAGAATAGTCGCGTTGATTGCCTATTCTGTTCAATCATTAATTCCGAGAATTAGGAGAACTGTCAAATGCAATTGCTTGTAACATTGACAGGAATACAGCGTTTTTTACTGCCTGAAATAAGTGCAATAATTCTTAACTTCAAGGACTAAAATCTCGTCAAATTATAAATATTAGAATAGGCTATGTCAAATACTACATGAAGTTTAATATATCCTGGCTTCGTTTGGGCTGATTGCGAATCTAAGATAATCTAATTGGACTATTAAACCAACTCCTGAGATAGCTATGTTTAATAGCATATAGGTCAAAATCCTAGAATTAATATATAGTATCGTGAAATGGCAATGCAACTATTCGGCTATAGCCCAGCAACAATTTTGGACTTAATTTACAAAATGTAAAATCTTGGCAAAAGTGTCTCAGGTAATTTTTCTACAGCACTTTACAGGATTTTCCTAACTTTAACTTCTTGAAGAGGTTTTTTATAATGCTTTTTATATATATAAAAATAGGCATTGCTGTAGAACTCAATTGCTTTCAATTACCAGCAGTGATTGTTACATCTGCATTAGAACGCTCAGTTAAGAACATCCCCAAGTGTATCCATCCAACTCTGGCAAGATGGTTGGAGAACTGGACCCGTTTTGAATGACCTTCATGTGACATTTTGCATTCGCACAACTGTCGGAAAAAACAGGACTTCTCAAGATTTGCAAGTAAGGTGTCCTTCAGTGTCATACATCAAATGGCTAAGCCTAATCCTGGCTGGGAATGGTTTGCTTCCCAGCAAAACCCTCATATCTGGAGCAGTGTCTCTTTGCATTACTGTTTTCAATGTGTCTGTTGTCCTGCCAGCGATGGGAACCAATTAGAATATGAGTCCCCTTTCTTCATCTGACATTACTTAATGTCTGTGACGCAAAAAGGGGAAATATTGAAAACATCCACTAATCCATGGCGTGTTTTCAGTTTACACTTACAGCACTGTTTCTCCTTTATAAAAAAAAAATTGAAGGCATCTGTTGAGTCTCGGTGAACTAGAAATACGTCTTGCACGAGTTTGGTAGTTGGGGCGGGGGTGCGGGGGTGACTGCTGCTTGGGGCTCCAAAAGGAAACGATTAAGCCCGAGACGGAGCAGCGGCCGTTCCGCAGGGTGACGGAACTCCAGAGTGATTGATAAGAGCGGTCCGCGGAGCGTGGCGCTTTCGTCATTCTGTCCGCCAGACACCGGCCTCGAGCTCTCCTGCTTCAGACGCGGCGTAAGGGCAGCGGCCTCCGCTACCGGCTCCGTCTAAATCAGATTAATCCTCGCAGTGAACCGCCGCACAATGGCTTTGAGTGCTGTGCAGCAAACCACAACAACCCCAGGCGCTTCATTTTTATCCAGATGAATGACATCGAACGCTCGAACCCGAGCACGTAAATATTTAGGCATCGCTTATTCTTTTACATTTGTAAAGTACCGACATTAAAAGCCTGCTTAATGTAAAGTGACGTGTGTTTGTCTGTTAAGCCCACGACCTGGCAGCTGCAGATATGGTCAGACATCAGTGCATTGGGGACTATTCCCGTATTAGTGACCGTACCGCAGTGATGCAGCTTTTGCACGTGCAGACCTGCTTGCAGTGTGCATAGAAGATGTCAATCAACAGCTGTGGGGCGTCGACCCAGGGTGGCTTGTGTGTCATGACCAGGAAGAGAAAAAAGACACCTGTGTGTTTCCAGAATAAAAACAGAACTTCTGCTGTCCTGGTCAACTCTAACCCAGCAGCATGTGTAATACCCAAACCATCAGGACAGGCAGCACTCCATGCAGGCATGATGGGATAGCCCATTATGATGCTTTATTGTGCACAAACCACCAACTGCTGCAGACATGGGGCACGAGGTCTCTCCAGACCCGGCTGTCTGGAACCACTTAGTGTTGTCATCATCCACAGACATTTCTCCCAGCAAGTCATGGGTAAAGTTCCTCGCCCCCCCCCAAATACCTACCCCCACCCCCCACCCCTGATGTGATGCCGACGGCGCCGGGCATCGCCCCGCGACCCTGCCAGCGCATAGTTCTAATGGGTAGGAAATTGATTGTTTCCTCTGCAGACAAAATATTTTGGAGAACAAAAAAAAAAACCTGATATGAAGGGACTGCAGAAGCCTACGGGGGTCCCGGGTCAGGGAAAGAGGCTGTTCCCTGTGCCCGTGCACTTAACATTAACAGGCAATTTGCTCCATCTGTGGCAAATACCTGCCCTCTGGAGACTACAGACAGGAGGGACAGATACTGCACCCCCCCCCCCCCCCAAATTACCAGTACCAGAGTGAGGCTGAATTTTCCTTCTTGTAAAATTGCATCATGCTAGGAGATTCTAGAAAATGATTTTAAATGTCCAATTTTTTATGTGGTTTTTAAAAGTTTGTACAGTTCTCCAATTGCTCCCGAAAAACAATTTTATCAATGACACACCAGTCATTGGCTTTAGAGTTCTGGAGCTGCTCTTTGGGCATATGCACAGGTGTCCCCCCCTTTCCACCAATCGTGGATTCCATGAGGTTGTGTGGTTATTTATTGCCTGTCAGCCATCACATCTCCATGTTTGGCTGAGAGACAGATTTACCACACACCTCAAGTGGGACTTGAACCCACAGTTCCCTGCTGGGCAATACCAGCGCATTTACCCTCTGAGCCACTCCAGAACTCTGGTGGAGGACTCACTATAGTTGCTTTGGTCAAAAGGCCACTGCACTCTCTGAACAAGGACCTGTAGGAGTCCTGAGCATGGCTGGCTGAGGACTCATCAGGGAGAAATGGAAGACCTGTTCAGATCAATCATTCCATATTATTTACCACAGCTCACCCAGTCAGCATTGTCATGATTCCACACCGCTTCTATTTATTTTACAGACATTTCTCAGCGCTACGCTGTATATCTGTGAATGCGTGTTATTCACAGGGTAGTCGTGCGGTAACTGAAACCACGTATTGTAGAACAGTCAAATTCCGCACGTAAGATTTTTTGTTGACTTGGTCATTTCTTATCCTATACCGCCCTCCTGTGGTGTAAATTGGAAATGTTGATGCAATTCTGTGTGAAACGCAGAACGTAGATCCATCCATCGATGTATTGCATGAGAGATAGGAATACACGCTGGAACGTCCACACACACAATTCATTCACACACTCATACATATGGGCAGTTTAGAGCCACCAATTAGCCTTCCTGCTTGTCTTTGGACTTTGGACAGGTGTTGTCCCTGAATTTTCCTTTTTGTAAAATTATGTCATGTTAGGGGATTTTAGAAAAGGATTTTTAATGTTCAATGCACAACTATAGGTATACTGTACTGTTGCACTGTACTGTTTTGACAATGCATGTATTCCGAGAAACAAAAATGTAACCAGAACACATTTATGCACTATAAGTGCATGTCCCATCAAATATAAAATATTTTTGGGATTGTCTTTAGTAAGAAATTTAGAGAAAAATAACCTTTTTCACCTTTCACTGTTCAGGCTGAATTATGCAGTATGGGGACACCCAATTTATAATTTGGAAAAAGCAGCATGAGTATAAGCGCTCACCTGTATGATAACTGAACCCATGCTTGCTCTGTGAAGGGGGGAAGTTACCAAGGCAGTACTGCACCACAAGACTCCAAAAGTACAATAGTAAAACTTCTCCAAATGCTCCCAAAAAGCAGTTTTATCAATGACACACCAGTCATTGGCCTTAGAGTTCTGGAGCAGCTCTTTGGGTATATGCACAGGTGTCCCCCCAGTCCACCAATCATGGATTCCATCAGGTTGTGTGGTTATTTACTGTCTGTCAGCCATCACATCTCCATGTTTGGCTGAGAGACAGATTTACCACACACCTCAAGTGGGACTTGAACCCACAGTTCCCTGCTGGGCGATACCAGTGCATTTACCCTCTGAGCCACTCCAGAACTCTGGTGGAGGACTCACTATAGTTGCTTTGGTCAAAAGACCACTGCACTCTCTGAACAAGGACCTGTAGGAGTCCTGAGCATGGCTGACTGAGGACTCATCAGGGAGAGATGGAAGACCTGTTCAGATCAATCATTCCATATTATTTACCACAGCTCACGACGTCTGCATAGTCATGATTCCACACCGCTTCTCTTTATTTTACAGACATTTCTCAGCGCTACGCTGTATATCTGTGAGTGCGTTATTCACAGGGTAGTCGTGCGGTACCTGAAACCACGAATTGTAGAACAGTCAAATTCCGCACATATTTTTTTTGTTAACTTGGTCATTTCTTATCCTATACCGCCCTCCTGTGGTGTAAAATGGAAATGTTGATGCAATTCTTTGTGAAACCCAGAACGTAAATCCATCCATCCATGTATTGGTTGAGAGGCAGGAATACACACAGGAACGGCCACACACACCATTCATTAACATACTCATACATATGGGCAATTTACACCCTCCAATTAACCTTCCTGCATGTCTTTGGACTTTGGACAGGTGTTGTCCCTGAATTTTCCTTTTTGTAAAATTGCGTCATGCTTGGGGATTTTAGAAAAGGATTTTAAATGTTCAATGCACAACTATAGGTATACTGTACTGTTGCACTGTACTGTTTTGACAATGCATGTATTCCGAGCAACAAAAAAAAAAGTAACCAGAACACATTTATGTACTATAAGTATATGTCCTATCAGATATAAAATATTTTTGGGATTGTGTTTAGTAAGAAATGTAGAGAAAAATAACCTTTTTCGCCTTTCACTGTTCAGGCTGAATTATGCTGTATGGGGACACCCAATTTATAATTTGGAAACAGCAGCATGAGTATAAGCGCTCACCTGTATGATAACTGAACCCATGCTTGCTCTGTGAAAGGGAGAAGTTACCAAGGCAGTACTGCACCACAAGACTCCAAAAGTACAATAGTAAAACTTCTCCAAATGCTCCCAAAAAGCAGTATTATCAATGACACACCTGTCATTGGCTTTAGAGTTCTGGAGCTGCTCTTTGGGTATATGCACAGGTGTCCCCCCAGTCCACCAATCATGGATTCCATCAGGTTGTGTGGTTATTTACTGTCTGTCAGCCATCACATCTCCATGTTTGGCTGAAAGACAGATTTACCACACACCTCAAGTGGGATTTGAACCCACAGTTCCCTGCTGGGTGATACCAGCGCATTTACCCTCTGAGCCACTCCAGAACTCTGGTGGAGGACTCACTATAGTTGGTTTGGTCAAAAGACCACTGCACTCTCTGAACAAGGACCTGTAGGAGTCCTGAGCATGGCTGGCTGAGGACTCATCAGGGAGAGATGGAAGACCTGTTCAGATCAATCATTCCATATTAGGCTCCAATTAGCCTTCCTGCGTGTCTTTGGACTATGGATAGGTGTTGTCTCTGAATTTTCCTTTTTGCAAAATTGCAGCATGTTAGGGGATTTCAGAAAAGGATTTTTAATGTTCAATGCACAGCTATAAGTAGACTTTATTGTGCTGCCAAAAAGCAGTTTTATCAATGACACACCAGTCATTGGCCTTAGAGTTCTGGAGCTGCTCTTTGGGTATATGCACAGGTGTCCTCCCCTTTCCACCAATCGTGGATTCCATCGGGTTGTGTGGTTATTTACTGTCTGTCAGCCATCACATCTCCATGTTTGGCTGAGAGACAGATTTACCACACACCTCAAGTGGGACTTGAACCCACAGTTCCATGCTGGGTGATACCAGCGCATTTACCCTCTGAGCCACTCCAGAACTCTGGTGGAGGACTCACTATAGTTGGTTTGGTTTTCACCAAAGGGAACCTGGGTTCAAGCCTCCTGTGCCTTTTTTTGGCCTGTAGACCTCATTATGCTGAATGAGAGCCTGGCATCCGGTGCTGTGGTGTGGCTCGATGGGTAAGTGTGCCGACGGTATTAACCAAACGATTGTGGGTTCGATTCTCGCTTCTGCTGTTTGCGTGTCTAATCTCTGCCTCTCATTTTCAGGCGTGGATACGTGTGTGTTGGGGCTGATGGTGGTGCTGGCTGCTGAAGACAGTAGGAGTGTGTTGTAATGAAAGCTGTATGAGCAATAATTGTCCTATATTGTAAATGAAATCCTGTTAAAATTTATGGTTTCATTTGGCAACATGTCACCTTCAATCTGTTCCTGATCTAACACCCCCTCACTTTCTCTCTCCAACCCTCGGGGGGCCAGTCCCCCCCTTTTACCCTCCCCCCCACACTTACCCAGCACCACCGTCATCCGGATCAGCACCTGTGAATGAGGAACAAGGGTCAGTCATACATACTGCCGTAGAGGGGCTTGAACCCACGAACATCAGGACGAGAACGCCGGCACACTTACCCGCTGAGCCACTCGGGAGGACACGCTCTGGTGTCTCAGTCAGTGTAATTAAGAAAGCGCTACTACCTCATAACATGTGCTCTACAATACAAAAGACCGGCCAGAGTATTGGATAAAAAGCTTGCATTTATTATTCAAGTGACTGCAGGGCTCTGTCAACAAACATTTCATGAGAAAAACAACTTTTTATTCAGTGTGCCTTCTTTCAATTTGTATATAGTAATAATCTGTAGATCGAAGAATTGTCTCAATTTTAGGGGGTTGAGTAGATCCAGTGTCATAAGTGAATACAGAACTCTTGTGATTTGTAATACAACGTCAGTTTAATTAAGATAATGTCTGCCAGCCATGATTAATCAAATAATTGATTTTATATGCACGTTACAATTGGGATACAAAAGTTCTACTGTTGCTGTAATGCTGCCCTCATTTGGAAGACTGGGAGAATGCACTACACAGGATATTAACAGAGAGTGTTGGGATCTGAGCTGAGCTGTGGCTCAGCAGGTAAGTCTAGTAGTGTGATTAAATCCGAGATTATGGGTCCCCGCACGTGGAGCGTGATGCATAACTTTTATAATTCACAGGTATTTCATATTTAAGCTAAATCAGATGGTGAAATTTGACAGGTGCAAGGCCTCCACTGGGCATAGACAGGGAATAATGTATTTTTGTGGACGAGAATTACAGAATCACTTGTGATGGTGAATTAAGGAGAGAAATTACGGAGTTTTTGCTCCATCAAATAGGGGGGAACAGAGACACGTATCCATGGTAACGTTCCTGCGTGCTCCACACAGTCACTGGCGCTATCGCTAACACACTGTCTCTGTCTGCTGTGCTGCCAGATTGTGAATGTGATGATGTGGACATTTATCTGATATGATGTAATATATCAGTCCTTAGTCATAGCATAAACATGACGTGGGTTGTACTCTTTAATTTTATCACTGGTTAGGCATGACCTACATACAGAAAAATACACACACACACATTTATTTGTACACCAAATGCACTGGTTTCTGCAGTTGTGATTCCAGTGTAAGCCTTCATAGGCACAACATTGCAACCTGTAACATTATAATTGCATAACTGATATACAAGGTTGTTTTAATCCAGACACACCCCCTGCGATAAAACACTGTAAGACCTGTCAGACATCAGATAACCTGCAGCGTTATTCTACAGCTCTGGCCAGAAGCCCCACGCCATGCCAGGCAACAGCCAAGCGATCAGGATGGCAGAGAAGAGGCTGGCGCTGTTGTCTTCCAGAATCGGCTTCCCGCTGATCCTCTTTGTGGTCCGAGACTCGTAGCTCACCACCTCTCCAGTCTTCACGTCATAACCTGGAGCAGAGAGAAACCACCTCTGTCAGTGGGAAGAGCACACACACACACATACACGCACACACACACGCATGACACCCACACACACACACACACCACACACACACCACACACACACTCACACACACCACACACACACCACACACACACACACACACACACACACACACACCACACACTCACACACACACACACACACACACACACACACTCACGCACACTCACACAAACACACACACACACGCGCGCACGCACACGCACGCACACTCACGCACACACACACACACACACACACACACACGTATCTCACCTGAGTACTGTGCTCGAGCCCCCAGGTAGGATCTCAGAAGGGACCCCGTGAGCCCGGCAACACCCCCGTACATGACGACCGGCCACTGAGGAGCGGCCAGGTTCAGGTCGCTGGCGAATAGGAGCTGGGAGACGAAGTAAGCCACACCCACCGTCATCCCGCCCAGGAAGCTGGCTGCAAGGCCCACGGGCGTGACGCCCCCATGCGTACCTGTGGACAAAGGAGAGGAGGCAAGTACCGTTTTTCGCTGAGATATTGGTTCACCCTCTGCATTTACATTTCTCCCCAAAAGTGGAAAAGCCTAATTGTATTCGTAGTGTTCATAGGCCTTCCTCTGTGCTGAAATGTCATCTGAAACAGCCCCCACTGATTGGCTAAAGAGTCTGCGCACCTTGTTTCTAAGACTTTAAATTCAACTCACCCACAGGGACCTCCTTCCAGGAGGTGATGAGGCGGGGCGGGGTCGTGCTGAGGACAGGCCCCACCTCGGAGGCCCAGACGTTCCCCGCGCTGCAGGCCAGCGCCCCCAGCAGGGACAGGCAGATCCAGGTGGCCGTGTACTGCCCGACGAAATCCAGCGGGGCCTCCCTGGGGCCCGTCTCGATCATGTAGAACAGGGCCAGCTCCGTGGGGATGCCCCCGATGCAGAACACCTGCAGCAGACCCATCCGGCTCCCTGGAACACAGCACAGCCTCAGGTGCTGTGACTAGCATCTGGGCACGCTCAGACACTGCAAAAAGCAGTGGCTGTTAGACAGCACGTATAGATATATAAACTGCAACTGCAACAGCGGTTTTGTTTGATGAGTGAATTTTCTTGTTTTGAGTAGAGACGGTACTCTAACAGTTGAATACCTGTTTTTTTTTTGAGTAAAGAGTGTGCTCTAATGCTTAAATTAGAGGGATTTTCAGGGGGTTTTCAAAACCAGGCTTGATAAGGTGTTAGATACCGTCTAGTCTGTAGGCAATCAGAGCACTCGGCTCAATTTAGTCTGGAAAATGGCATTGATGGGCTGAATTGCCTGTCCTTATCATTATGTTGTATTATGTTAAATACTCAAATATCTGTTTTTCCCACATATTTTTCTGTATGAGGGATTGGGGAAAGTGAAGTTCGCCATACAGTGAAGGTGAAATGCGCATCAGAAGGTGATTCCCCCTCCATAGGCCACACAGACCCGCACGAAACGCAGGCTGTAGACTGTATGCATCTGCACAGCATTACAGGGCTCGTTTTCACCTTTATATTCTGCGTCCGTTTGCTTGCTCACTTCGGCCTTCCACCTCGCTAGCTTGTAGGTCGTCACGAAAAACGCAAGCAAGGCGGAGAAGAAGCTGAGGTTGGCCATGGACAGAGTGAACCCTACCAGCATTCCTGGCGTGAAAAAAGAGATGCATCCACAGTAAGAAGTCACTTCCCTTATTTTACCTGGATAAAGCGTGGCACCGATACCCAGCAATGCCCGTCCCTATCAACAGTAAGACTCAGCAGGTGAATTAACACAAAGCTTTTGTGCAGGAGTCAAAGGCAGGACTCATTGCTTGTCCAAAATAATAAAAAAACCTGAAATGTGCCTAAGTGTATATTTCACATGTCAAACCGAAAGTATGATTCTACCTCACGCAGCATGCCTGGCATTCTGCATACCGCTTTACCACAGCAAAGTCGGTCACCGCCTTTGTGGCATTTTCAAATAGCCTCTCAGATAAATGAGTCACAAGCCTGTGGCGTTATGACTGCTTCAGCAGTGTACGAGCCCGAGAAGCCCTAAAGGAACTGGCGGCATGAGTCAGCCGTCTTCCACGCTGAATGCAAAGGAGGCTGATGCGTGTGCTGTTCTTATCTGGCCCTGGATAACTCTCTGGGCAGATAGCATTCTTTGGGCAGTAGTGTAACAATCAATTGGCAGAGCTTTTCGTTCACCGCGTCTCAAAACAAGAGCTGTACAGTACACACCAGCAAGCACGTGGTGTGCCCTGATGTCAATGGGAAATATGACGGATCCACTAAAACAAATGTCCCATTCTCCCCCCCCCCCCCCCAAAAAAAAGGATAGTGCTTGAGTGTAAAAATGAAAAGAAGAATGTTTTCCATTTGTGAACTGTTGCTCACTTCAACATCAGGAGCACCTGTTGGTTCATATATGAGATGGACCTCTGTTCCACACTACAAGGTGGCATTTTCCTCCCTTGACCCTGGCTAGCAATTTAGAAATGAAAAATATGCCTGTGATAGGTTTCTTGCAGCAAAGGATATGATTTAGGTTCAGTATTTTTTTCAGCTTGCTCCAGTCATGACACCCATGCAGCTGCAAAATGGAGCTATAAATTTGAATGTGACCTCTCGTCCCACATAAGCAGGTTAATAGCGCAGCTTCTGCAGCAGATTGTATAGTAGATTTCCCAGGTGCCGGGGGCGCACTTAAGCGTAATTTATTGACTCTTGCTTACCTCCCATTGCTCCGCTGCGGTCCAAGCTCTTGTTCCTCGTCGCACGGATTGTGAGAATTAAGGGCACGAGGACCGAAAACAGGCAGCGCCACGGAGATACGGGCCGCAAAGTGCCTGCAACGCAAATGAATCCAGAGGAGTTTTTTGGGCTTGCACGCGGTCTGTCTGCTGCATCGCTCTCAGGTTTCCAGTCCCAGTGTAACGACGAATAATGTGACATAAGTGCGCGCAGAGCATTGCTATTTTTCTTGTACATATAAGGATTAGTGCTGGCAATGCATCGCGCTTTGAGCCGTTCTGGGTTTTATTATAAGCAGGTTAATGTACTACGTGGTTTTCCTGCTACTAGGAAACCCTGGAATGACCAAAATTAATTTGCATTTCACAATAATGTTTCCATCCCCAGCTTATAGGTCTGATGTGCAGTATGTTCAATGTCCCCTTCAGCATTGTAAAGGCTATTTTGAACCGAAACTCAGGGGAAGAGCATAGTTCCACGTACCAAGCATACCAAATAGATGGCGTACAGAAGGCTCATTTCTACATACTCGGTGGAATTGCCCAAAAGGGTCCCCCTGGATTGTACTCATTTTTCCAGAGAAAGAAAACCCCCCTTTGTGCCATGTCCAGAACATTACCGCGGCCAACCTTGAACTCTCGTTTAGCCACAGCGTGCACAACATTGAATCAACAGGGGCGCCAGAGTCGCTGAGGAACCCACCGTGGTAAGAGCTTGCCGCCAAAGACACGACCCAGAATGCCAAAGAGACGGCCAGGGATGCACAGAATATCATCATGTCAGCCATGGTCTTGAAATAGTCCTTCACCGGGATGTCTGCTTCGAACTCCATCTCGGTTGGTGAGAAAAGTACCTGCAGGACACCACAGGCTATCACACAGTCTAATTTGAGCTTAGCTCACACCACCTTGACAGAACTGTGCTTTTCTATGGTCAGGCTGAATCATTTTTATAGGCTTTTGACCATCTTCAAACATGACAGTATTTCCCCAAGGAGAAGGGGCTGTATTATCATCATTATGCAATTACAGCACTGGTTTACTGCACCGTATTCTGCAAAAAAGATCAACAGTATTAATTTAGTTGAAAAAATGCATGTTAGTTTCATTTATTTTGCATTTTACAGCCAGTCCTGTCTCTCTCCTGTTCAAATTTCACAGAAAATTACACTCCTTTCATTAAATCTTAAAAATTTAGATTCCACCTGTGGAAAAAAGGTGAGTGGAAAAAAAAGTACTCAATGAAATGTATTCATAAAAATAGCTGAACAAACTGATCAATCTATAATCCTTGTAAAGAGGTGAATAAAAGCTTACCTACCCCAGCACAAACAAACAGACAGTTGAGAAAATATTCCTGCTCTGGAAAACAGAAGAAAGCGCAACATCACATGCCGTCTGACTTCATAGCTTCTGAAATTGCCATTGCTTTTCAATTTCACAGCTGTTTTTGCTTTTGGATGAGTCTCAAAAAAAAAGGGTGGGAATGGCAACCAAAAACCGAAATCATTGATGTACATTATTTAGTTTCTTCATTCAATTATCTATTACTTATCTATTTACCTAAGCTGGCCAGCAGATTCAACCCAAGCTAGAAATTGGCGAAAGCTATCAGTATTCTTCACGGTATTGTTCATAATGCAGCCTCTAGTATCATAATAATCCCAATGTGAAAAATACAGTTATTTGTGTTAGTTTCAATATTTGTTTCTGAGTGGATACCAGTCCATGATGGGGATTGGAGACGGACACACGAGCCAGAGGTTACACTTGTAGACATTGTCCCGATGGGTGTCCAGCTACTGCTCTTTTATTATTAGATGGGATTGCTTTGATATCTTTGGTATGCGGAAGAAAATGTGAAATATTAGCGGCCATTTAGGTGAATCAGATTAAATTGATGAATCATGTAATACAACCCACCCACACTGATCTTACACTTGTCACAATGGAATGCTTTGCATGTCACCATGAAAATAATGCTCATAATATATCGTTTTCATACGTTAACAGATTGCTAGTCGCTATACATTTGACTGAATTGAGAGCTGATCCATACCGGGACAAAAGAAAGATCCGGCTAATTTTTATTTTTATTTTTTGGACCTAAAGACGGACACCCCCTATCGTTCAGAAAGTAAATTAACATATTTTACGGAGTTGAAAGAGTTAAATTACGAAATCACGTTGTTCTTACATAGCGGACTGTAGAGTATCGCGATATCTTGACTACGTAAGCTTGACTGGAAAGGAAAAGGATATTCAGCAAGCTGCTAGGAGGTGTTGAAGTACGACTAAAACAGGACCGAAAATAACGTATTAACGTCGAATGATTGTTCAAACCAAGAAACTGAAGACACACGAGAGGTCGTCTAACTAAAATCTGTACAGACGTCGATAGTAATGGAGTTAAATTCGAGTGGCCAGTCTCCTAGAGAAGAAGGGGAGCTTGAAGACGGAGAGATATGCGACGATGACACCGATGAAAAGCTGTTGTTGCCGTGGGATAGGAGGCCTAACGTTACTACTACGAGTAGCGCCACAAGCACTTCAGTACGATGTGCACGGAAAGCAAAGCCCTCGGCGAGGTCGTTGCCCTCGATGATGGGAGCCCCGCCAGGTCAGGATTTTCGATTAAAAATGCCGTTCAATCGCGGACCTCACCCGCACCCACCCTTCCCCCCAGGACACAGACAGCCAGGTGGCCCGAGCGGACCCGACCGGCCGCTTTCAGGACAGCACTGTGACACTGGCCCTCGGTCCTCTTTTTGGGAGCGCAGCCACACGGCTCTTGGTAGACTAAGGTACCGAGGGAAACCACACGAGAGTCGCGGTGGTTGGGGAAGAGTAGGTTGGGGGGAAGGTGGGGGAGGTAGAGGGACTGGAAGGCCGCCACCGGGCCGGTTTGCTTTCGGGGAAAATCATGGGAATCGAAAGGAGTCCCCTTCACGAAAACGTATCCTTTGCCATTACGGGCTAAGTGGCCATCAGACCCTCGAGTTTAGCACGAAGCAACATTGTATATGTGTCTGTCACTGTATGTTGGCATCGCCCTTCAAACGTTCTGAGACATTCTTGTCTGTGACTATTGAGCAATCGTTGAGAGTAGCTGGTTGAGTGGCTGGTAGCTAGTAGCGAGCTAGCTAGCTTGCTAACGTGCGCAGAAATCCCCTTGTCCGCCAACGTAAGCTTGCTGACATTATTGTAGCTTACATTAGCTAACAGTAGGACTCAAAGACCAGAGTTATACACCTGCCGTAAACGTATTTCCTAATACGTTAACAACATGTTGCTGCTTTTTGGTCAGTGACTTGCATAGCTACCTAAAACATATTCAAACGTTTATCAAGTACCTAGACGTAGCTACTAGCTAGGTAGTGTTGACAATTAGCCATCTGGTTCCCTAGCTAGCTAACATGTTGACACGTATTCAAAAGTTGGATAGCTCACTGGCTACCTACTGCGATATATTGTCATGCCTATTGCGTCAGATTTTGTTAATGGTAATTATCTTAGGTAAATTTGTCATTTTCTATTGATATTGAAAGCACAACTGAGTAAAGTGTATAACCTAATATGGGATGTTAGTAGCTACCGTTTGCTGGGTGGCTACATGTCACCCGCTTAGTCATTTACAGTTCCTGGCTGTCATTGCTACCTAACAGTGGACGCTTAAAACAGCGTTTACTTCCATTTGTTATTAAGAAATAACTAAATTAATTCTAAATTAATTCTGGTTTAAGGGCGGACTGAAATAGAGGGTAGCTTCTGTATTAATCAAAAAAGATCTTTCGTCCGAAATACGTATGAACTGTAACTTCTGGACCGGAACTGCAGTTCTGTAAGTTACCACACGATGGAGTCATTTGCCTACCTTTGTTAGAATTTGCCTTATTTACCTGTATTTAAATTAATAACTTCAGCGGAGATCAGATTCCAGGTCATTTGTCCTTCGCCAAATTGACTGCGTGTAAATGTCAACAAGGATAACGTCACGGTCCTTTACTCCTGACCTCAGAGAAGCTTTTCGGGAGGAACCAGGTAAGAAAACCCATGTATAACTCTGCCAAAACCGAGAACGGTGTTGACGAGAGCTTCGAGGACCTGCTCATGAAGTACAAGCAGATCCAGCTGGAGCTGGAATGTATTCGCAAGGAGGAACGGATGGCGCTGGACCCCAAAGCGGACTCCCCTCCCAAGGAGGCAGAGGGCCCTAGAGGTGTTAAGGCTGAACAGGTATTGGAGACGGACAGTGTTCAGGGGGAGGCCGCGGGCGAGGCCCCCCCGGATCCGGAGAAGGCGGAGAAGAAGGCGTTCCAGGCCTTCAATCTGAAGCCGCTCAGGCAGAAGCTCCTGACCCCGGCCGAGAGGGACGCCATGAACCAGAAACCCGCTACGGACGCGGACAGGAGCCCAGAGGCCACGCCTCCACCGGCTCCCGCAGCCACTGCGCAAGGTGCGGTACAGTATACACGCAGCGCGCCCCTGCGCTCGCTGACGGCCCAGTGCGGCCATGTTTCTGTGGCACGGGTCACGCTGGGCGTGACACACTCATTTGCACATGCATGAAATACTGCTCCGTCATGGCACTATGTCGTCTGCCAGGTGCCTGAACGTAAATGAAATTTGGGATAACTCTTAAGCTGGGCTGTGGGGGGGAAAAGCATTGTTCAGCCACTGTTTGGATTCTGGTTGCTTGATGTGCTGGTGAATGGAAACAGGCCTCCATGCTTTAGCTGGTCAGGAAAGGCAGTTCACCGCTCCTGAGAGCTGCTGTCTGTTCACCATTGTGCATGCGGGGTAATCATATTTGACTCACTAATTTTGGCTTTGCATTTTTATTTTGTTTCTAGTTGAAGATGAAGATGAGGACGATGAGGAGGAGGCGGATTTGGACTTGTCAAATATATCCTGCGTAAGCAGCAAGTCCGATGTCCCACTTGTGAAGGTGAGTGTGTGCATGTGAAAGACGCTCTTTCACAGTGAGTATCTTTCATTTCTGTTCACTGATGAGGTGGAACCAGGGACCCCCTCCTAATGAAGAAATGCCAAATTGATCACTTCCGGTAACTTGACCAAAAAAATAAATAGTAATTTATAGGCTAACAGTTTGTGTGATGTTGTGTTTCCAGGCGGGGCGGGGGAAGGACGAGGATGACGAGCTGTCAGAGCTGCAGCTCCGCCTCCTGGCCCTGCAGTCGGCCAGTAAGAAGTGGCAGCAGAAGGAGCAGCAGGTGATGAAGGAGAGCAAGGAGAAGATCACCAAGGCCAAGCCTGCGCTGGAGAAGGGCGGCGTGGGGCCCAAAGCCGGGCCAGAGAAGGCCAGACCAGGGCTGAAGGCCCCCCAGGAGAGGGGGAAGAGCGTGCCCAAGACCCACCCAGGCAAGAAGAACATCAGTCCAGGTGAGGGCTGCCCTGTGACTGCCTGTCTGGCTGTTTGGTTTGGCAGAAACGCCGGAATGTGGTTTGATAGGTTTCTGCAGCCAGAGCTTGGGGTGAGGCTGCAGTTTGTGTTCCTGTACCTTAGTGCGTCATTGTACAGTACCCGCCTACTGTCTGATACAGCACACTGCTCCACCTGCACTCTGATACAGCACACTGCTCCACCTGCACTCTGATACAGCACACTGCTCCACCTGCACTGTGATACAGCACACTGCTCCACCTGCAGTCTGATACAGCACACTGCTCCACCTGCACTCTGATACAGCACACTGCTCCACCTGCAGTCTGATACAGCACACTGCTCCCCCTGCACTCTGCTACAGCACACTGCTCCCCCTGCACTCTGCTACAGCACACTGCTCCCCCTGCAGTCTGATACAGCACACTGCTCCCCCTGCAGTCTGATACAGCACACTGCTCCCCCTGCACTCTGATACGCCACACTGCTCCACCTGCAGTCTGATACACCCTATTTCTGTGAACCTCCTCACCCCCCCTGCCCCGCCCCACCCTCAGGTTCAGTGGCCAAACAGGCGTGGCGCAAGCAGCAGCTGCGCACCTGGAAGCTGCAGCACCAGAAGGAGCAGGAGGAGCAGCGGCTGCAGCAGGAGGAGGAGGAGGAGAGGAGGAAGAGGGAGGACGAGATCCGTAAGATCCGGGACCTGTCCAACCAGGACGAGCAGTACAACCGCTTCATGAAGCTGGTGGGGGGCAAGAGACGCTCCCGCAGCAAGGTGAGTCGGCGGGCGGGGTCGGGCGGGGCTCTCTGGGGCGCTAGTCTGGGGGGGACAGCCTGTTTTCGGATGTTCCACGCACTGTTGGATCAGCGTCAGAGTGGCTGATCACTCTGTGTGCGTTTGACAGCAAAACGCTCTGTCGTAAAATTTACAAAGACTTAACTGCAACCCCAGACCTTGTGCGGCACATTTCAAAGCAGATATGACTGTTCAAACCCAAATGTGGGTAAATCAGTCGTAACGTGCCAGACGACAGCCTGTGCTTCATTTGAACGAAGCGCACCTGCAGTTACGGCCTCCAGCAATAAACCAAATATATAACGACATCAAAGAACATGAGACCGAACTGAACAAGCCCTGCAGCTCGTCTAAAATTACACTCCGTGGAGTTCACAGCGGGAACCAGAGCAAAAGCGCTGGCGTTTCGGTGGCTTCCCCAGAGCCTTATCGATATAAACGAGCGCACGTTATGTGCTGAGCTCCTGAACGGCGGACGCTAAGGCGGGGTGTGAACGCTGCTAAGTGAGCAGGCCCTCGGGGGGACTGCGTAAATCCCCCCCGATAGGAGGGAAGGGGTGTTCAACGGGAGGCGGGACATGCAGGCAGCCAGTAGCAGTGAGGGAGTCCCAGTGGTCCTGTGCCATGGCAAACGCGGTCTCCGTGGAGATGGGAGGCGTTGCTAGCGGCAGCGTCCTCAGCACCGGGCTCAGATGGTAGCTAGCCTGCCGAGCGCTCGGGGCTGGATGGATGTAGCGGTGCTCATAAGCTGTTTTCTGTCACAGTCCGTGGACACGGAGCACAGGAAGTCCCTGGGCAAGCAAGGCCTGGACACGTCCGGCAACCTCTACCAGTACGACAACTACGATGAGGTTGCCATGGACACGGACAGCGAGGCCAGCTCGCCAGGTAAAGGAGCCGCTCCAGTGTGCAGTCTGCATGGTCACGCCTGTGTGTGTGTGTGTGTGTGTGTGTGTGTATGTATATCAATGTGTGTGTGTGCTCTTTTCCATTAACACTAAGGGAAAAGCTGCAGCATTAAGCAGTGTTCATGTGTTCATGTCTTGTCTGGGTGTGACGAGCTCTATTGTCTAGCTGCACATGGTTAGTGCGTGAGGAAGTGCGTCTTTCTTTGCCTGTCTTTGAGCAGCTTCGTCCCCAGTGCGTGACGCCCTCGGCATCGACGCTCCGCCATTCATCCCCGCGACGCACCCCTTCCCCACGGACTCTCCCCCACTCAGCCTGGTACGTACGCGCTAACCAGTCTGCGCTCTGTGCCTTCTGCGGTTTACACAGTCACCCTACTTAACTGCACTCTGCATCCTTTACACACGCATCAATACATGAAGCTACACGCTGTGCTGGGTAGTGACTTGCCTCTCTAATGCGTTTCTGAACACGATTCTGTAACTGAACACCTTTGGATGTGTTTCACATGGGCCGCGGGCGGGGCGGGTTTGGGATCGGCTGTGGAGCAGTGGGCTCCAGGCTGGGCCCCTGAGGGGTGCGGGTCACATGACCTGGGATGAACCGCCGGTGTAGCTCCGCCCTCCTTTTAGACAGGGCTGTTTGATTGACGGCCCGTAACCTTACTGAAGTAGACCTGTCCTCTCCCGGCCCCGCCCCCAGGCCCCGGCTCAGTGTTTCCCGGACCCCCTGTCCGTGGGCCCGTCGCCGGGGGCGCCTCCCCCGCCCCTGCCCCCCCTCCCGCCGGACGAGCCCGAGATGCCCCCCAAGCCCCCGTTCGCCGACGAAGAGGAGGAGGAGGAGATGCTGCTGAGGGAGGAGCTGCTCAAGTCCCTGGCCAGCAAGCGAGCCTTCAGGCCCGAGGTACGTGGGACTGTGCGAGAGGGGCGGGGCTTCCTGCTGTCCGTCAGGCACCGCTATTGATGTTAATGTTATCTGATCAATTAATGGTACTGATTGGCCAGAGGTGTAACTCCGCTGGTTTAAATCAGTGCTGATTGGTTGGGGATAATGAAAGCCAGCAGCATCAGCACTGCTGGGCTGGAAGGCCTGGGTTGAGCATCCCTGCTCTGCTGGGTAGATGCTGGGTAGGTGTTGGCCTTGCTGGGTCCCAGGAGAGCTGAGGATCCTCTGGATTTACAGTCTCTTCTCTGGGGTGCTGTGTGTTTCCTGTGAGTGGATATGCATCTGTGCTTTTCAGGTTGATGGAAAGTCCCAACCCCCTCCCCCCCCATTTGTTTTTTTTTTTTTTTTTTTTTCTCGCAGGACACCTCCAGCAACAGCGCCCCTCCCTCCCCCCCGGCCAGCGCAGCCGCCCCGGTGGTGCCCAGGGGTGCCCTCGCCGCCCTTCCCACGTCACGAGCTGCCAGCACCAAGTTCAGCCGAGGACATCCCCCCCCTCGCCCTCCGCTGGTGGTACGTTCCGCGTCCGCGCAGGACCCCGCTCCAGCCTCCATTGAGTCGGCCCGTTCACAGCTTGTGCCGTCTTAAAGATGAGCTTCACCACTTCACAGCACGTTTGAGGCTGTAGCATAAGCTCTAATAGCGAGATGAGAATCATGGTGTATTCACTGTGGTTTACTGTGCTTAATTTAGTGTCGCAGGTGTGTAGATTTAACATTTGCAGCAGTCCGATTGTATTAATGTATTGTTGTTTTGTATTGTTTAACGGTGGAAGTCTAGGAGTGCATTGGGATACGTCAGCGGCTTTGAAGACTATACTTTTTAAATAGCTCTGTAGCTACTACAGTAGCACTTCAGTTTAACAGTGAATGAACATTGTATGATGGGTGGATAAAACAGAGATTTAAATGTGCCCACGCTCACTGTTAATGGGCAGCTCTCTGAATTCCTCTCATTTCTGGAGCTGTGAGTGTGACCGCAGCTCGGCCGCGGCGGGGAAAGTGCGCTCAGAGCTGCAGACGCGCTGTGACTGGGTAAAGCACTCCCTGCGCTCCCTGTGCTGCGCTACGCTGCGCTGCTCCTCCCGTAAACAGGGAAGCCTTTGTGTTCGTCCCCGGCTTTATTTAGCCGCCGCGGGCTATATTAAGCGCAGTCCGCCGTCTCTGTTCTCTGCCGGTCGGGGGGGGGGGAGGAAAGACGGCGGCGGCGAATGTTCGACTTCAGAAGGCCTTTTCCCAGCCCCCCCCCCACCCCCGACGAGCCCAAACGGTGCTCTGGGTGTTTCTGGGTTGCCGCGGGCAACGGCGTCCCCTACGGGTGGGAAGCTGGAAATTTTGTCCGTTTGTTTATTGGTCTTTTTTTTTTGCCCGTGAGACGCGGGCGGGGCCGCGGCGGCGTGGCGTGAGGTCCCCACTGTGAGGTCCGGGGCCCGGCCTGGCCGCCCGCGGGATGCTTTTCGGGAGGGGTGGGGGGGGGGCCTCCCGGTGGAGGAGGGCTCTGGAGACCTGTCCTGGTGAGAGATTTGGAGGGGGGGGGGTTGCCAGGTTCACATTGCTAATTTTAATCCCAAAACCCCTCGCGGGAGGTTCTCTGGCTGCCGCTTCTAGTCCCTTTAGACGCCATATTTATTTTGAAAAGACTGGCTGAGTGCATTTGGCAGCCCCAAAATATTCTGAGACCTAGCATGTTGAGATTGGTCTGTGCGTTTGTCCGGGTGAGTTGTTTATGGCGAGCGCGCGCCTGTAGCTAATAATACGCCGGTGTTTACATTCCCGCCAGGCCGAGGATAGACATTAGAGGCGGCGCGGCCGTGAACGGACAGCGGCGCTCGTCTGGCGCAGCGGGGAAAACCAGCCGCGGGAGAGCCACGCTGGCACACGCGCGCACCTCTGGGCCTGCGGGGGGAAGTGACATCACTGCCACTTTGTGTTCATTACAGGAATCAACATCAGTAGTGGTTTATTACACTGTGTGATGGGTAGTGACAGCTCTCGCAGTGTCTTGTGCTTGGTCATATTTGGTTTTGTATTAAGAAGAGGCATCAGTGGCATCCTCAATCACAGGAAGTGACATCGTTGGCAGCTTGTAGCTTATTGCTGCCTGGTCTCCTCAGCTCCCCAGGCACAAGTCGGTGGTGGTGCGGCTGAACGGCTCCGATGACAGCGACTCTGAGGGCGACGCCCCCAGCCCCGCCCGCATGGCCTTCGGAGGCCTGGAGTTCATGATCAAGGAGGCCCGGAGAACAGCAGAGGTGAGTCCATAACGTCCCCTCCCCAAAACCCCAGAGCCCCGTCCAGTGTCCCCTCCCCAAAACCCCTGAGATCCTCACGGCCCAGTGTCCCCTCCCCCCAGACCTCAGTGTTCAGACTAGTGTCAAATCCTCAACACAAGCCCTGCAGGTCCCTGCTCCACAGGCTGCCAAACCCAAGGGCAGCTCTGCTTCAGAGAAGGAGAATAACCCAATCAGGACACCCGAGGCGCTTCCCGATGCCAAGAAGATGGAGTACCGGCGCCTGAAGGAGGAAATCGCCAGGTAATCTTTCAAACCCGCCCCCTGCACACTCCTGGGCTCTCTGACTGGTGTAGAGACAAACAGCAGCTCTACAGCTGTGACTGTTTCCCTGCGGTCCCTCTGACAGTACTGGATTAGGTGGAGTAAACCTGACAGTCACGTGGAGTTGGGTTCTCAGGGCACTGGGAGCTGGAGCTGACGGCAGTCTGTCTGTGTGTCTGTCTGTGTCTGTGTGTCTGTCCTGCAGCAGGGAGAAGCAGCGGGTGCTGAGGCCGGACGCCTCCCGCCAGGCTCCGCCCGAGTCTGAGGTGGACGCGGCGGGGAGAGCCGCTGCTCAGCTACAGGTCACCGAGGCGGAGAACAAGCTGGCCAAACACAAGTGAGTGTGTGTGTGTGAGCTTGTGTGTGTGTGTGAGAGTGTGTCTGCATGTGTCTGTGTGTGTGCGGTTGAAAGGCAGATTAGCAGTGTGTGTGTGTGTGTGTGTGTGAGAGAGAGTGTGTGTGTGTGAGAGTGTGTTTGCATGTGTCTGCGTGTGTGCGGTTGAAAGGCAGATTAGCAGTGTGTGTGTGTGTGTGTGAGAGAGAGTGTGTGTGTGTGTGTGTGTGAGAGTGTGTGTGTGTGTGTGAGAGTGTGTGTGTGTGTGAGAGAGAGTGTGTGTGTGTGAGAGTGTGTTTGCATGTGTCTGCGTGTGTGTGCGGTTGAAAGGCAGATTAGCAGTGTGTGTGTGTGTGTGTGTGTGTGTGTGTGTGTGAGAGTGTGTGTGTGTGTGTGGTGAAAGAGATAGAGTGTGTGGAGCGTGTTTGCTGTGTCTGGGCGGGTGTGTTGAAAGGCAGAGTTAGCAGTGTGTGCATCAGGTCGCTTGTCTTTAATTTGGGGGCCGGTGATTGGATTGGTTCAAGCGAGGAGCGCCTCAGCCGGCACCTTCACCGTGTGTTTATCTCCTCCTCCTCCTCCTCCCCCGACTCCCAGGAACCTGCTGCAGAAAGACGAGGTCCTCCTCAAGCACCTCCTCCAGCAGGAGCAGCGGAAGCGGGAGTCGCTGCGCGCGGCCGAGGCCAAAGCCGCCAAGCTGAAGGAGCAGCTCCTGGCGTCGGAGAAGATCGCCGGCGCCAACCGGCTGCTCTTAAAGAAGCTGGAGGAGCAGGTGTGTGTATGTGTATGTGTGTGTGTGTGTGTGTGTGTGTGTGTGTGTGTGTGTGTGTGTGGAGCGAGCCGGGGCGTAAATCAGACAGAGTTATTTCAGCTACCATTACCCCAAATAAACGGCTCCACTTCCTGCTGTCCTCGGCTCCGGGGGACCAACGGAAAATGAAATATTTTAAGCCGAAACGGACACACATACGCGAGCGCACACACACACACATACGCGCGCACACACACACATACACACACACCTCCCTGCTGTTCTGTAGGTCAGGGTCCATTCAGACCCTGTGAATGAGGCCATGCAGATTCCAGCCCATCTGTCAGTCAGTGTAGCGTGACCTTCCTTCCTGTTTCTGTGAGGCGTGTCATTCACTGCCATTTCACTTCCTGCCCTGAGCCAGCTCACACACACACACACGTACAGCTCCCCTCCCACAGCGTCCTTGCAGCATGCTCACACGTGTCTGTGTCCACGCATTGTGCTCTGATTGGCTGGTTTTTTTCCACACCATTCTTTAATAGGTCTGTACACTTGTGCACTAGTTTCTGATTGGTCAGTGCGCGCTTGCACACTCTGATCGCAGGTCCACCGGGTGCAGCACCGCGTGTCGGTGAAGAAGCACCAGGCGCTGAAGCTGGAGAAGGACCTCGCCCAGGCGCGGGCGGTGGCGGGGAGAGGCGGAGTCAAGCGCAGGAATGACCCCGCCCACTTCACTGTGAGAAGCACCGCCACCTCATTCCTTTCACCGCTAGCTCTAAAACATTTTGGAGTTTGATGGACCAACGATTTCTTTACACTGCGTTTGTTCTGTTGGTGTGAGTTTGTACGGCAGTTAGCTGAGGTTAGCATTTTCACATGTAGCATGTAATGTGTGTTGTTAGCATGTAGCATGTAATGCGTGTTGTTAGCGTGTTCTGCGTGTTGTTAGCGTGTACTGCGTGCTGTTAGCGTGTACTGCGTGCTGTTAGCGTGTTTTCACATGTAGCGTGTGTTGTGCCCTCCTCAGCCCAGGAAGCTGCAGCGATTGGACGGCTCTCCCCGCACGTCGGAGCAGCACTTCGCCGCGCTCATCGCCCAGAAGCAGCGGCTGCAGCAGCTGGAGTCGGAGTACGCCCTGAAGATCCAGCTGCTGAAGGAGGCCCAGGCCCTCCGCCACCGGGGGGCGCCGCCGCCCCCGGCCCCCAGCCCCGCCCCCTTCCCCTGCCCCAGCCCTCGCTGCACGACCTGACGCAGGACAAGCTGACGCTGGCCAGCGAGGACGCCGAGGCCGAGGACGAGGAGCTGTCCCCCGCCAGCGCCGCCACGCGGGGGCGCCGCCGCTCCTTCCGCGAGTCGGGCTTCTTCACCAAGCCCAAGCTGCGCCACCCGGACGTGTCGCCCGGGAAACCCGCCAAGCCCGCCGCCGGCTCGCCCGAGCTGCTGCTGGGGCTCAACCTGGAGGACCTGCGCCAGCGCTACCTGGAGTCGGACCGGCTCGGCCAGCTGATGCAGCGCGGCCTCCTGGCCCCCGGGGGAGCTGTGGGGAGCCGGCTGCCCGCGAAGGTGAGTGTGGGCGAGGGCGCGTGTGTCCGAACCTGAGGGACAGGGCATCGATCCTGCTGCAGCCTTCCTGAACCACCACCGTTAAATACATTTCTGTGTGTGTGTGTGTGTGTGTGTGTGTGTGTTTGTTCAGGAGATCCCTGTGGATGTGGAGCTGCTCTCTGTGCCAGCGACTCGTGGGGAGCTGAAGCCAGTGCCATTCGGACCCTATCACAGCCCCCTACTGGCCTTCAGATCTTACAGGTCTGTCTTACACACACACTCGCACACACACACGCAGAGCCACACACACACACACACACACACACCTCGTGTCTAGCTTGGTCAGTAATTAGGGAACAGGGACTGACTAGGATGTTGAAACCCTTACTGAAACGCTGCGCTTGTAATCTTGTGCGAAGGGGGGGTTGTAGCTAAATTGCTATAAATGGCAAACGGTAATTGTCCCAGAATAAGCGTATCTGCACATCTGCACAGAAGTACAGTGGGTAAGTACAGAAGTACAGTGGTTAAGTATAGAAGTACAGTGGTTAAGTACAGAAGTACAGTGCGTAAGTACAGAAGTACAGTGCGTAAGTACAGAAGTACAGTGGTGAAGTACAGAAGTACAGTGGTTAAGTACAGAAGTACAGTGGTTAAGTACAGAAGTACAGTGCGTAAGTACAGAAGTACAGTGGCTAAGCGCCAGTTTTCCGTTGCGATCTTGTCCTCACAGATTCAGTCCGTATTTCCGCACCAAGGAGAAACTGTCCCTCAGTTCCGTGTCCTACAGCAACATCATCGAGCCGGAAAAGTGTTTCTGCCGCTTCGACCTGACGGGCACGTGCAACGATGACGCCTGTCCCTGGTGAGTCAGACCAGGGCGGGAATACGCCACCGCGTCGCGCCTCCTCGTCTCCTCTCCCTCTCCCTCTCGCTCCCTCCCTCTCTCCCTCTTCCTCTCCCTCCCCCTCCCTCTCCGCGCTCTTACCAGCGAACGCTTGTTTTTCCAGGCAGCACATGAGGAACTGCACTTTGAACGGAAAGCAGTTGTTCCAGGACATCCTGTCCTACAGCCTGCCCCTCATCGGCTGCTCAGAGAGCAGCACCGACCAGGAAGTCAGCGTTGCCACCGGTGGGTACTGCCGCCTCGTGTGTCAGTAGCGCTGGGAGGTTGTTGTGTCTAAGAGCGTCTGTGGGCCAGTGCTGTGAATGCCCTCCTAGTAGCGTCTGAGCAGTCCACTTCCTGTCTGTTAGCATGCAGAACTGCACTGAACTGCCTGAACATTTTTCTTTATTTTTGTATTTCCCTTGTTTTTGTCCCTCCCAGAAAAGTACATGAGCAAGCTGTTTGGTGCCAATAAGGACCGCATGGGCACGGACCAGAAGGCCGTGCTGCTCGTGAGCAAAGTGAACGAGAGCCGAGGCCACGGTGAGCGCCCGCCCCGCCCCGCCCAAACCGTCTGTCCCGCCCCCGCCCCGCCCAAACTGTCTGTCCCGCCATCGTCTGCCGCGCTCTTCCCCCTCCCTTCAGAGCCTCCCCAGTGCTGCTACAGCGCTCCTGTCCCTGAGTCCTTATAATGGCTCTCTGTTAAATCCAGCCTTGAGTTTACCCCTCTAAGGTCTGAGGTCACAAACATGTGATTAGGATGTTATTAACTGAACATTCTAATGCTGATGTAACAATCACTGTGGAGTTCTAGAACACTGAATTAAAATTTAGAAAAAAACATGGCCTGTTCCGCACATATTCTCTCTGTGGAGCGGCAGGGTGCTGCTGTAGCTGCTGCTCCTCCCGTTGCCGTTGTGGCGTTTGTTGCTAAGAGACAGAACCCTCTTCTCTGCCCCCCACCCCAGTCCCGCCGCACACCACCTGCAAGGAGGCCAGGAAGTGGAGGCCACGCCCGGCGCGGAACCCGAAGCCGGAGGCGGGCAGGGACAGCAGCGACGAGGACGCGGCCGACGGCCTGGGGCTGGAGAAGCAGGGTGAGCTGCCTGTGCCCACATGCCCGTGTGTGCCCGTGTGTGCCCGCTCTCACTGGGGTCACTTCACTGGGGCTGCCTGAGTGGTTGGTTGTAACAAAAGACTGCACCCACACCTTCCGTTTCTGGATAACATTGAGGACCCCTGTGCTATGTGATGTGTTAAGCTGTAGCGTTGGTCAGCGCTGTGTTCTGACGAGTGTGGGCGGGGTCTCTCTCTGACAGAAGGCTGCTCGAAGCCCCTCTGGAGGCAAAGCTCCGCCCTCGACGTGTGCGTCACGCAGGACGACGAGCGCTACTTCACCAACGAGACGGACGACATATCCAACCTGGAGACCAGCGTGCTGGAGAGCCCGCGGGACGTGCAGCTGTGGATCAAACTGGCCTACAAGTACCTCAACCAGAAGGAGAGGTGAGTGCATCACACTGGCCTACAAGTACCTCAACCAGAAGGAGAGGTGAGTGCATCAGACTGGCCTACAAGTACCTCAACCAGAAGGAGAGGTGAGTGCATCAGACTGGCCTACAAGTACCTCAACCAGAAGGAGAGGTGAGTGGACCAAACTGGCCTACAAGTACCTCAACCAGAAGGAGAGGTGAGTGGATCAAACTGGCCTACAAGTACCTCAACCAGAAGGAGAGGTGAGTGGACCAAACTGGCCTACAAGTACCTCAACCAGAAGGAGAGGTGAGTGGACCAAACTGGCCTACAAGTACCTCAACCAGAAGGAGAGGTGAGTGCATCAGACTGGCCTACAAGTACCTCAACCAGAAGGAGAGGTGAGTGCATCAGACTGGCCTACAAGTACCTCAACCAGAAGGAGAGGTGAGTGGATCAGACTGGCCTACAAGTACCTCAACCAGAAGGAGAGGTGAGTGGACCAAACTGGCCTACAAGTACCTCAACCAGAAGGAGAGGTGAGTGCATCAGACTGGCCTACAAGTACCTCAACCAGAAGGAGAGGTGAGTGCATCAGACTGGCCTACAAGTACCTCAACCAGAAGGAGAGGTGAGTGCATCAGACTGGCCTACAAGTACCTCAACCAGAAGGAGAGGTGAGTGCATCAGACTGGCCTACAAGTACCTCAACCAGGAGAGGTGAGTGGACCAAACTGGCCTACAAGTACCTCAACCAGAAGGAGAGGTGAGTGGATCAAACTGGCCTACAAGTACCTCAACCAGGAGAGGTGAGTGGACCAAACTGGCCTACAAGTACCTCAACCAGAAGGAGAGGTGAGTGCATCAGACTGGCCTACAAGTACCTCAACCAGAAGGAGAGGTGAGTGGATCAGATGGCCTACAAGTACCTCAACCAGAAGGAGGTGATGGACAACTGGCTACAGTACCTCAACCAGAAGGAGAGGTGAGTGCATCAGACTGGCCTACAAGTACCTCAACCAGAAGGAGAGGTGTGTGCTAACATTAGCAGGGTGTGTGTTAGCATTAGCGGGCTGTGTGCTAGCATTAGCAGGGTGTGTGGTGAGGAGTGCTAACACTAGCAGGGCGTGTGCTAGCATTAGCAGGGTGTGTGCTAGCATCATCATGGTGAGTGCTAGCATTAGCAGGGTATGTGAGCAGCGTTGTGCTAAGCCGCTGTATTGTCGCAGCTCCGCGGCGGAGTGCCTGGACGCGGCCCTGAACACGCTGGCCCGGGCGCTGGAGGACAACCGCTGCGACGCGGAGGTGTGGTGCCACTACCTCACCCTGTTCTCCCGCCGCGGGAAGAGGGAGGAGCTGCAGGAGATGTGCGAGATGGCCGTGGAGCACGCCCCCAGCTACCAAGTGTGGTGGAAGGTGATTTTAGCGCCCGCCGCTCGCCCGTCCCAGCCCGGCGGGGCCGTCCGGGGGGGGGGCTGCGGCCCAGGGAGAGGGGCTGTGTGAGGAAGTACCGCACGGCCGAGGCAGCCAGCTCACTCTGTCACCCAGACTGCACCTGGGTCAAACCCACTAATGCACAAGACCGTGTTCTTCCGTAGTTTGAGTTGGTGCTGTAGTTAACTGTAAGCGGTAGGGTGTCTCTGTCCCAAGGTGAACTGTAGATTATTTGCTGGGCCTGGGTTTCAGCTGCTGCTTGTGTGGCTGTGTGTGTGTTTGTGTGTGTGTGTGTGTGTTTGTGAGCGTGTGTGTGTGTGTGAGTGAGATTCAGACAAAACCTCCCTTGTTTTCTGGGCCCATTGTTCTCGTGCCAGAGGGTCACACACAAATGGCCTCCTGTGGAGTCTGCCAAAGTGGCAGGTGTTCCTGTGTGTAATCTCCTTCAGTATCGCAGACACCTTTCTCCTGGCTGTTCCCCTTTTAGCAAGCTTCTTGGAAATTTTAATTTGACTCATTTACTCTCGCCTCCTCCTCTCTCTCTCCTTCCTCTTCTTTCTCTTTCCCTTACCCCTCCTTCCCTCTCTCTCCCTCCCCCCCCCTTTCTCTTCCCCAGTACCTGACAGTTGAGAGCTCCTTCGAAGGCAAGGACTTTGTGTGCGGACGCATGCTGCAGTACCTGCAGGGGGCTGCAGGGGGCGCCTGCTCGGAGCCGCAGTCCTTCCAGCTGCTGGAGTGCCTCCTGTACAGGGTGCAGCTCAGCCTGTTCACTGGCCGGCGGCAGAACGCCCTGGCCCTTCTGCAGGTGAGCCCGCGCTGCGCTCCCCCATGCTGAGTCCGACGCACTTTTAACACGCTTCCGTACGGGGTGTACGTGCGTTAACATGATTGGTCACGTTCTGACCACGGCTGGGTACTGCTGCTGCAGATTTTACATTAGCTGGGTGCGCTTCACGACCTGCTGACTGTTTCTAGAACGTTCTGCATGTTCTGCTCTGCTCTCTTATTGCATTTCCTCCTGCCCCGTGTCTGCGTGGTAGATTCTTGTGTTTGTCTAGCACTGATACATATTTCACATGTTATGTGTTTCTCAGTACGGTGCAGGATGTTGTGCGTGAGTCTGTCTGTCATGTAAGATTTACTTACCCGCCAGTTAAGTTGCAGGCTGGTCGCGTGCAATGTGCCAACTCCATGTGATTTTTGTCACATGCTTGTCGCAGTGAATTTTTCAAGCTAGACAAAATTTTGAATGAATGGACTACTGTACCCTAGCAACCGCATATTACGTCATTCCAAACATTCATAGTTCTGTGAAATCTTTGGTAGTGATAGTGTTTGTGTAATATGATGTTGAAACACTTGGGATGATATTTACTTTTGTCTAGTCTTAATATTTTAATGTGAGCCATTTTATTTTCATACTCTAACATTGTTTCTGCTTTTTTATGCGTGTGTGTGTGCCTGTGCTTGTGCCTGTGCATGCGTGTGTGTGTGTGTGTGTGCCTGTGCTTGTGCCTGTGTGTGTGTGTGTGTGTATGTGTGTGTGTGTGTGCGTGTGCATCAGAGTGCCTTGAAGCCATCGAGTGAGCAGAAGGGCGTGGTGGAGCAGCTGACGGTGGCTGATCGCTCGCTGGCCTGGCTGTCCTACATCCACCTGCTGGAGTTTGGCAGCCTGCCCGCGGGCCTGTTCGACCCGGCCCAGTCCAACCCGTCCCGCATCGTGTGCACCGAGCCCTTCCTGCTGCCCTGGGGCTCGGCGCGGGACGTCCGGACCCAGCCGGACGCGCTCCTCACTCTGTTCAGAGGTGAGCCAGCAGCATGCGGCGGCCCTCCTGCCCCCCTCCCTGTGTCCCCTCCCCGTGTCCCCTCCCCGTGCCCCCCCCGCCCCGCTCCCCTGTCTCTCAGCGGGGGAACCTGAGTCCCTGTGCCAGGGCGTGTCCTGTTTGTGTTGTGCAGCGGCAGGAAGCCGCTCTGAGGATGAGTAACAGGCCCCAGGAGCCCCGGTGGGCCCCCCCCCAACAGGATGGTTTCATTTGACCTTCCTCTAGACACTGGGAGACAGGAAATGGAGAATAACAAATGGAGGACCCTCACTGACCCTGACCTGCCCCCCCCACCCCACCGCCAGTTCGCCCTCAGGCCCGGTGACGATTGGTCAACCGAGGGGCAGAGAGGCGGGGTCGGGGAGCAGCGCCTCTGCCGAGAGTAACGTGGGAAGGCTGCTGAAACGCTCCTCGGGACGCCCCCGGCACTCCCAGGGTTAATTGCCCAATTAGCTCTCCTCTGATCCCCGAGGTATCCATCAGGCCCGTGACAGGACGGCCGTACCGCCGGCGCGGGGGCCTGCAGACGGAGCGCCGCGGGTCAGCGGTGCGCCTAAACCGCCATGCCACGCCCGGCCCTCTGCTGGCACTCTGGAGAAAAGCACCCGTGCATGACACCCCACAAATCTCGATGTGCCTCTTCAACTGCGCTCCTTACAGAACGCCTCCATCGTCCGACTGACTGCGTCTTTCGTAGCTTGTGAATGCTACCTTTGTAAAGAATGTGATGTTTCGTGCTTGACAACAAAAAAAAAGAAAAAGAATGCACTTCTGTGCTATCAAGCAGCTGAAATATGTGAGGTCAAAATGCCCCGGGCTTTGCTTTGAACAGTAATGTAAATAAGCTGCTTGCAGTTGTGCTGGTGGTGTGAGGTTCTGGAGGCGTGAGGTTCTGGAGGTGCCTGTGAGGTGCTGATGTGTGAGGTGCTGGAGGTGCCTGTGAGGTGCTGATGTGTGAGGTGCTGGAGGTGCCTGTGAGGTGCTGATGTGTTGCTGTTCTGCAGATGCTCTGCAGCAGTGTGCAGATGAGACGCTGTCGCTGAGGGAGCGGACGCTGGCCTGCCTGCCTCTGCACACCAACATGATCGCGCTGCACCAGCTCCTGGGAAGGTAACGCCCCCCCAACCCCCCTCTGCCCTCTCATTGGCCTGAGTGCCACCGTGTGACACGTGCGGACCAATGGGCTGACACCCTTCCTCCCCGCAGGCTGGAGCCGGCGGTGGAGCTGTGCGAGGCGGCGCTGGCCCCCTGCCCCGACTGCTGCCCCCTGCTGGAGGCGCTGGCCGAGCTGCACCTGGCGGGGGGGACGCCGGACAAGGCCCTGAACGTGTGGCTGAGCGCGCTGCTCAACACCCCGCACAACGCGCAGATCCTCTACCACGCCTGCAAGTTCCTCCTGTCCCAGGTACACGCCCCCCCCGCAGACGGGCCGTCCCGGAGCCCTGCAGCACCCCAAAACAGCAGCCGAAAATACAGTAAACCTGGGACAAACCAGTACTGTGAGGGAAGCGTCCAATGGTGTAAATGGGTGCAGCTTCTCTGTCCCATGTGGAAAAATAGCATACTAAGCATACTTATATACTTGTATAAACTTATACTTATACAAGTATTCTTATGTGTAAAATTATATACCTCAGCATACTGTTTTTTCACATGGGGCTTCATACCATTGAGAGAGTTATTTTTTTGTAGTTTTTTTGTGTTTGGGACAATGAAGCCTTACATAGCAGAATGAAATATTGTGTGTGGCAGCATCCTCTAACCCACTGCCCCCCCGTGTCTCCCCCCCCCCAGGAGCAGTCCCACACCATCGGCCCGCTCTTTAAGGAGTTTGTTTTCTCTTTCTGTGAGGACGAGCTGAGGGAGCAGCATCCTGTGCTTGTGCTGCGGTGGGTTTTTCACAGGCTCGCGGGTAAACACGGCGCCAGGAAGCCGTGCCGCTCGCCGCTAGAACAAACGGGCCGTGCTGATGCTTTTACCGGCCGTCTAGAGTAAACAGCGCCCCCCCCCGCGGGGAGAGAGAGAGGGGCGCTTCCAGAGTGTTTACTGAGCGGGAGCCTCGGATTTAGGCCCACGTCCGGGGAGATTACGGGCGCGAGCCGCAAATCACACGGCCGAACCGCTACGCAGGTCTCCCATGACACGGCACACTGAGCGCACGCTTAAAACAATCGAATAAAAAATAAAAAACCGCTAAGACGACAGCTTTTGGGAAAGCGGGAAGCTGACCCCGCCCCTCTTGGCTGAGTTTCCTTATACGGGCGTGAGGAAGGAAGAGCGGGCGTAGAGCTGGGATGTGTGAGGCTGTGGTCTGGCTCGTAGGCGCAGGGCTAAGACTCCCGCAGGGCGAAGCTAACGTGCTAAGGTGGCGCTGTTACCCCCCCTAAACACAGCCTACGCTTGTCCTGCTGTAGTGCCACACAGGGAAGTATCTGTGAAAGAGGAGTGGTGTGGATCTGTTGTCGGGGAGATGGGTGGTTATCTGTGGCTTTGGGAATGTGGATAAATGTTGCCTGGGGGGGTTGGTTTGGGGTGGAGGGGAGGAGGGGGGGTGAGTGATGGGGTCTGATGAACACTTCCAGGGCCCTGGGGCTCAGGACAGCAGGATGGGGGGTGGCGTGGGGGGGGGGGGGGGTGTTAGAGTGCTCTGTGTTCAAAACACACAGCCCTTCATCTGATACCTCTCTGTTTTCACTACAGCAAACGGGCCTTTCAACCACACCGCAAAATTAAAAACCCTGCAACCTTTTACTCCTTATGAGAGGTCAGAGTGGTGCATTTCCTAAATATTTGCCCCTCATAGTGGAATATGCCCCATGGCCTTATGGGAGATGCATTATGGGGGTAGGACGGACTGCAGTGTGTGGGTCAGAGGCTGTGTGTGTGTGTACCTTTATGCAGTGTTTCAGGGATAGTGCTTGGCGTGAATCTGAAGGAGTTTTTAGTTGGCTGTGTTCTGTGATGTGCTTTTTTACCGTTTCTGCTTTTCCTTGGCAGGTACATCCTGGGTTTTCCAGTGCAGGGCACCCTGAAGGCTCCACCAATCAGAAAAGAGCTGAGGGATCAGCTGACCGCGCAGATGCCTTACATGTGTGTGCTGCACTGGTGAGTGTGCGCCGCGTTAGCGCTGGCCCCCGATAGCGCTGGCCCCGGGCCCGCGGCCCCCGCTGCTTCACACCTCTCACGCCCGCGGCTCACGTTGTCGTCGCCGTGACGCTGGTACGGCTTCGCCAGGCGGCTGTCCCGGAACGTCTCGGGTGGGTTTTCACCGAGCGGCCGGCGGTGCAGCTGCAGGTAGGTGGTGGAGCGGGAGCCGCTCTCTGATAGGACGGTGTAGTGCAGCTGCAGGTAGGTGGTGGAGCGGGAGCCGCTCTCTGATAGGCCGGCGGTGCAGCTGCAGGTAGGTGGTGGAGCGGGAGCCGCTCTCTGATAGGCCGGTGTAGTGCAGCTGCAGGTAGGTGGTGGAGCGGGAGCCGCTCTCTGATAGGCCGGTGTAGCGCAGCTGCAGGTAGGTGGTGGAGCGGAGCCGCTCTCTGATAGGCCGGTGTAGTGCAGCTGCAGGTAGGTGGTGGAGCGGGAGCCGCTCTCTGATAGGACGGTGTAGTGCAGCTGCAGGTAGGTGGTGGAGCGGGAGCCGCTCTCTGATAGGACGGTGTAGTGCAGCTGCAGGTAGGTGGTGGAGCGGGAGCCGCTCTCTGATAGGCCGGTGTAGCGCAGCTGCAGGTAGGTGGTGGAGCGGGAGCCGCTCTCTGATAGGACAGTGTAGCGCAGCTGCAGGTAGTGGTGGAGCGGAGCCGCTCTCTGATAGGACGGTGTAGTGCAGCTGCAGGTAGGTGGTGGAGCGGGAGCCGCTCTCTGATAGGCCGGTGTAGCGCAGCTGCAGGTAGGTGGTGGAGCGGGAGCCTGCTCTCTGATAGGCCGGTGTAGCGCAGCTGCAGGTAGGTGGTGGAGCGGGAGCCGCTCTCTGATAGGCTGGTGTAGCGCAGCTGCAGGTAGGTGGTGGAGCGGGAGCCGCTCTCTGATAGGCCGGTGTAGCGCAGGACTGAGCTCGTGTCTCTCTCTGTTTGATCGCACGTCTTGATGACAGACGTTTATCTTGACGCGTATTGGATTACAGCAGCAGCAGCGGGGGTTCTTGGGTTGTGTGGATTCTCAGTGCTGTTGCAGGCTGGGAAACGTGTCTGCAGGAGAGTGGGGGTCTTAACTGTGGCGCAGACCGCCCTCCCTGATCCCGTGCGCTCTGTCCCGCAGCCTGTGGCAGTCTCTGTACGGCAGCCTGGGCGAGGCGGTGGACGCTTTCGAGAGGGCCCTGGGCACCGTCATGCAGCGCGACGTGGTGCAGAGGCTGTGGCTGGAGTAAGTACACCGCCCCCTGTCCCGTACAGAGACACAGACCCCCTGTGTTCCCCCTGTCCCGTACAGAGACACATAGCCCCTGTGTTCCCCCTGTCCCGTACAGAGACACAGACCCCCTGTGTTCCCCCTGTCCCGTACAGAGACACATAGCCCCTGTGTTCCCCCTGTCCCGTACAGAGACACATAGCCCCTGTGTTCCCCCTGTCCCGTACAGAGACACATAGCCCCTGTGTTCCCCCTGTCCCGTACAGAGACACATAGCCCCTGTGTTCCCCCTGTCCCGTACAGAGACACATAGCCCCTGTGTTCCCCCTGTCCCGTACAGAGACACATAGCCCCTGTGTTCCCCCTGTCCCGTACAGAGACACATAGCCCCTGTGTTCCCCTGTCCCGTACAGAGACACATAGCCCCTGTGTTCCCCCTGTCCCGTACAGAGACACATAGCCCCTGTGTTCCCCCTGTCCCGTACAGAGACACATAGCCCCTGTGTTCCCCCTGTCCCGTACAGAGACACATAGCCCCTGTGTTCCCCCTGTCCCGTACAGAGACACATAGCCCCTGTGTTCCCCCTGTCCCGTACAGAGACACATAGCCCTGTGTTCCCCCTGTCCCGTACAGAGACACATAGCCCCTGTGTTCCCCCTGTCCCGTACAGAGACACATAGCCCCTGTGTTCCCCCTGTCCCGTACAGAGACACATAGCCCCTGTGTTCCCCCTGTCCCGTACAGAGACACATAGCCCCTGTGTTCCCCCTGTCCCGTACAGAGACACATAGCCCCTGTGTTCCCCCTCCTGTTCGTCCGTACAGAGACACATAGCCCCTGTGTTCCCCCTGTCCCGTACAGAGACACATAGCCCCTGTGTTCCCCCTGTCCCGTACAGAGACACACAGCCCCTGTGTTCCCCCTGTCCCGTACAGAGACACATAGCCCCTGTGTTCCCCCTGTCCCGTACAGAGACACACAGCCCCTGTGTTCCCCCTGTCCCGTACAGAGACACATAGCCCTGTGTTCCCCTGTCCCGTACAGAGACACACAGCCCCTGTGTTCCCCCTGTCCCGTACAGAGACACATAGCCCCTGTGTTCCCCCTGTCCCGTACAGAGACACACAGCCCCTGTGTTTTTGGCATGCCTGCCCGTGTAGCTGCTGTGCTCCAGCCTGTGTGTGGGAGAGGGAGGCGTGGCCTGTGCTGGCGTGCTGGGGCGTGGCAGCGGGGTGGGCGGAGTCTAACCGTGCCCCTCTCTCTGCAGTTATCTCCTCTTCACCAGTAGTGCGCTCGCCGGGTCCCAGTGCAAGAGGCGCGACCTGAGCGCCTTCACCGACCTGCTGCAGCGCTGCCTGGTGACCACCCCCAGCAGACTGCCCGTCCCCTTCAGCTCCGCCCAGTACTGGAACTGCTACAGCTTCCACAACAAGGTAGCCCTCCCTCCCCTCCCACCGCTTCCCACTGTCACCCCTCTCCTTCACCCTCCCTCCCCTCCACCCCTTCCCACTGTCACCCCTCTCCTTCACCCTCCCTCCCCTCCACCCCTTCCCACTGTCACCTCTCTCCCATCTGCCTCTCCTCTTCACCCCTCTCCTCTTCACCTCTCTCCCAATGTTTTCCTCCTCCTCTTTCCTACCGCTACTTCTTTCTGTCCCTCTCCCTCCTTTTCCTTTTCCTTTATCTAGCCCCTCCCCCCAGCTGTCTTCCAGTCAGCACGCACACAGTCATGGTGAATGCACCAATCGGCAGTCGGTGGGCCCTTATGTTTGTACAGCGCCGTTTGCGAACACGCTGCACCAGGGCTGTTTTACAGAGGGAAACTGATCCAGTTTTAGGGGAAATCATTTCTTTTAAAAGTTACGAAACTGAGCTTCTGGAAAATGGTGGAATGTGAAAGCAAATATACGCACACGCTCAGTACGCACAGCCCGGAGACAGTGTTCTTCAGTGGGCTGTGTCTCCTGATTGGCTATGTAAATGCGACGCAGTGAGGTGAATCGGGCTGGCTCACTCTTACCCCCGCTTGGCTGAGTGGGATCAGGTAAACGCAGACGCAGTTTTAAACTCTCACACGTGTGTAAGCGCAGGGCTGCGTCCGGCCCGGGGAAGGCAGGCTGACTCATGTTTCGGCAGGCTGATTTTTAGCGGATGCTGGGGTGAACGGGATCCGGAGGGGGGTGGGGGGGGGGGTGAAGCTGACCCTGACTGGCGTGCCCCGTGCTCCGCAGGTCATATCCTTCTACCTGGGCTGCCTGCCCCCGTCTCAGCACTCCTCCGTCCTGGAGAGGCTGCGATACGTCATGCCCAGCAACACTGAGCTGGCTCTAAGGTACCCGCCCCCCCAACCCCAAACCCCACTCCCTCAGCAACCATCCCCTCCCCTCTTTGTCTTGTGTCTCCATTTTGTGCTGGGTGTGATGTAGAATGTTCTGGATTCCTGCCCAGAAGATCTGAAGCTCCCCTTGCCAGAGACCCCTGTGCACTCTGAGGCAGGGGTGTCCCGTCTTATCCGAAAAGAGCCGGTGTGGGTGCAGGTTTTTGTTTTGTTTTAGTCCAGCTCATTTTTTACCTCGGCTAAAGAGCTACTCACGGTCTTCAGTCAGTACCTGGATAAGTAGAATCAGCTGTGCGCTCTGTAATGTCTGGAGTGTTAGTCTTCTCTGTCGTTGCCCAGGTTACTGCAGCAGGAGTGGCAGGAGGGGAACATCCAGCACCTGAAGCTGCAGAGCCGCATGCTCAGTAACAGCATCCCCGGCTGTCTGGCTAACTGGCAGATGTAAGTGCCCCCCTCTCGTCTGCAGCCGCGGCGCTAGGCTACGCTAGGCTACGCTAGGCTAGGCTAGGCCGCGGCCCTTCATTGCTTCAGATAGGCAGCGCTCTGTTGCATGTTTTTGGCGCGGTGTGGCCCTGAGGCCGGTGCTGACGTGGTTTGCCTGTCTGCCCCGCAGCGCGATCGCGGTGGAGAGGGAGTTAGACGGACGATCCGAGGTGAGCGCATGCCAGTGTCCCGTCCCGCCGCAGTGCGCCCTCTCACTGATTCCGGGACTCCCGCACTCACCCCTTTTTTGGGGGGGGGGGTTCCTCCGTGACCCGCCCCTTAAAGTTTCAATAAACCTTTTTCTTACAGGGGCATGTTCAGTGTTCAGGAAAATGTAACGTAAGACAGTGGGGAAAAAGCTGAAGTGTTGGTGTGTGAGGGGTGCGGAATGTTTGGTGTGTGGGGTGCGGAGTGTTTGGTGTGTGAGGGGTGCGGAGTGTTTGGTGTCCAAGCGTTGTGCTTTTTTGTGGTTAATCACAGAGGGGAACGGGAACACACATTGTTGAAGACTTGCTCTTCCCGGTCTTGCCGTTTGTCTTGTTGCTCTAACTCACCCCTCCCGCGTGTTGGCGTTTTTTTTTTTCCTTTTGTCTTTTCTCTCATCCTCGTAGGTGCGTCAGCTTTACCGGCAAGCCCTCCAAAAGCTTCCTCTGTGTGCCGCTCTGTGGAAAGATGTAATTTTTTTTTTTTTTCTCTTCCCTCTTTCAACTAAAATATGGAAATTTTGAAAGCTTGCCTTTTCAGACAGGGCCCGGCGAGCACTTACCCCGTCTGTCTCTGTGTCTCTCCCGTCCAGCGACTGCTGTTTGAAGCTGCAGACGGAGGTAAAACTGACAAACTGAGAAAACTTGTTGCCAGGTGCCAAGAGGTCGGAGTGAGTCTAGATGAACCGTTAAATTTAGGGCCAACCGGAACGGAGGGGAAGGACTGCTGAGCTCTAGAGCTGCAGCTAAGTCATCCCCAAAAGACCCCTCAGGCCCAAAAAAACTAATAACTCAAATTTGAAAAACATTTAAATTCACTTCGCAAAATATGCAACAACAAAAAAAATTTTATCAGCCCAATTTAGCTTGTGTGAGAGGCAAACTTGGCAAGTTGTCAGACCCTCCCCAAATCAGTGTTCGCTCCGGACGAGGGTCATTTGGGAAACCCGGAAAAGGCCGTGACCGGAAGACAAATGAACTCCTGATTGTTGAGTATCTGGGCTGCATTTATCTTCTTGCACCGCGTACGTAAGTATGGTCCTGCTCAATGACAGATGTCTTTGCTCCTTTTTTAATTTACCCGTTCCTTTTTTTTTCGTTTGTTTTTTTTTTTTTTTGTTTCGTTTTTTGTACTGTCATTTATAATTTTTCGTTGATTTTTGTTTTATAACGTGAGGTTTCCAGTGCAATGCCAGTGACATCTTTCTGTGATGTTAACGTTTTGCGTGTTTTTAGGCCGCTCTCCTCTTTTTTTCCCCCGCTCCGCCCCCTTGCTTCGTATCGGGGGGGGGGCGAAGGCTCAGGCTCCTTCACGTTTTGTTTTAGACGGTAAAATCGCAAATAAACAGATGGATTGCCAGGGGGAGAAAGTATTTTATTTGGCCCTCCGGTGGCCGCCGCCGCCTCCGCCGCGTTTGAGACACTGCTGCCGGGACTGCCGAATGTTTGGAAGGCGAGAGCGCCGCTGGCCAATCGCGGTGGGGCTGACTCTGAGCGCCCCGGCGACGTGTCAGAACTCACAAACCGCTCCCGATTAAATGTCCTTGTGCAATCTTGTTTTTTGTCAAAATTTAACATCCATTAAAGAGTACCTAAAGAAGATTTATCAAAGCAAAAAAAAAACTTTCAACTGTTTTTTTTTTTGTTGTTTTGTATTTAAATTTTGAAATGTGTTTATATTAAATTATTTTTTATATAATTCAATTTGTCGTCTTGTCTGTTCATTGTTATGCAGGATTCGCCGTGCAGTGGGCCTTCCACTGTGAGGTTCAAGTCATCGTAGTATCCCTGAAAATTCAGGAGGGAGTCGTAGTACTTAAACACGTTACTTAATTTTGTGTAATTGTGACACATTTCCTTCATGCATATTCCTTCATTTAGATTTTTATGGAAATGAAATGATTACACTCATCCTTGTGAAGTGATCCTCTTTATACCTTTGTAGAGATTTGAGTCGTGAAGCAATTATCAGTGTGGCAGTACGAGTCATTTTAAGCACATTTAAATGTCTGGTATTGTGTCACAACCTTACATGCCATCAGTAACGGTCTTTACAGACAGCTGCAACCCACATTCACTTCAACACTGGCCTCCAAGTCTATAAACCTGGAGCTGTAAAAAAATGAACTCATGAAATTCTTTAAAAAAATAAATAAATAAAAAGTATCTGGATATTGCCTAATAGGCATGTCTGCTCGGTCTCTGAAAGCTGCCAGGTTTGCATAGTTTTCAAATTTTCAATAAGTGCAAATGTGATACTTATATGCTAATCTTTTGGGCCACTATGAACTCCCTGTTTGCTGGGATTGCACGTAATGGATTTATGTGGGTTTTATTGAGGGCTTTGAAGCTTGGCACGACTGAGGAAATCCACCTGACGCAACGCTATTGGAATCCGTTCAAAACAGCTGAGGGGTCATAGGTCAATCCTTTGCCGTGTGATTTAAAAGAAAACGGTTACCCACCACGATCACTGTGAGCACCGGAACCTTAACACTTGCATTCAGAATGTTTGGTGGTCACCATAAAAACACACCTACATAGTACTTTTACTTGCATGCAAAAGTTTAAAGTTAATTTGCTGCAGGTGTACAGTGCTCAGCGCTATGTATTGTTATTTAAGGGAATGATGCAGACTATATTAGTGTTTCCAAATCAGGAGTATAGCCTGTACAGTTCTGTTATTGTCTAATGCCACTGTGCAGCATGACATTTTTTATTAACTGCATGCAAATATGAAAGAGATTACACTTCACAGGCATCCAAATATTACAAATATGGTGGATGATATTTGAAATACACATAAAAATATGCCAGAGACAGTAAAAAATCTGAAAGAAGTTTTTGTCAAATGAAAACTGAATCGCACCGTTTGTTAGTATTATACTACTACTTATGCAACTGCATTTTAATGTAAATGTTAATGAAACGTGTTATCTGATTAAACTAATCGCAATATAAAGCAGATGTTTATTTTCCTCCTGGAAGTTAATGCGTGGGAAAAATTAAGCAGTTCGGAAAACTCGTGGATGCTTTGGAATGAATTGAGATGCTTTAAAAAAATGTTTTTTTATTTTTTTATTTACTTTTTAAGTATTAAGAGCAGACAACTGCTGGTCATCTCAGTCTCAACCATTTTACAGCAGGTGGTTCTCCTGACAAACCCATAATAGCCCATTTGACTGTGATCTGTTGCAGTGAACCCGCAGCATGGCTGTATATCCTACAGCCAGTCCAGTCCAGGCACCATTTCGGGCTAGGCCCCCTCAGCAATCATATCTCTTGACGATTCTCTCCTTGACTGAGCAGCTGTGAAAAATGGCTTTGTTTTCACAACCTTGAGGGCTTCCTTTATGGGCTGGGAGGGGGTTGGGGTGGGGTGCTTCCTGTGATGTGAGAACTGTGTTTTTGTCAGGAAGCTGTTTGAGCAGGCCGAACAGGTGAGAAGGTGCAGTCCACCCTTACCCGACAGCTTGATGCACCCTGAGGCCTCGCTGAAATGGCAGACAACCTGGCTTCCCCTCTGGCCCACTCCGCTCCCCTCCCCACCCACGGCCCGTGGGAGAAGGGCTCGATTCTCCAGCAGTTCCTGACAACACTCGTGATGCGAGAAACAGAAATCCCATACCCAGCCTGCCTGTCAAATGCCCTAGGTGATGGAGCGGAGGTCAAACGTGCACCAAACGCTCAGATGGAACCGACAATCCCGAGGGCAGTTAAAGACATGAACAGACCTCTCTCTGGCTTCTTTCTGTGATTGCTTTCACTGTTTATGTGTGTGTGTGTGTTTGTGTGTGAGAGAGAGAAAGAGCCCAATGGCAAATATACCATGAATGTAAATGTAGTTTAGGATAGTTAAGCTATATATTCTGGACTTAAAAATGCAGACATCCTACTGTTGAAATGTTCAAAGTCACAATTTTAACTGAATGTGTTTTGTATATGTCTTTTGTATTTTGGTGAACTGGAACTGGTGCACACACCTGATTCTACTAATCAAGGTGCTTAGCAACAACTCTCGTGCGCTCTCGTGCGCAGCAGGTGCAACGGACACTAATCATATTTCCATAGTGACAAGTATGGATTGATGTATTAGCCAGACGCAAACTTCATTTAACCTGCCAATTCTTCCTGGCAACGTATGGTAAGATAGCTTTATTTATCGCTACATTTATTCAGCTAGTTCGCAGGTTGTCAAAAATAATTAATTATTGCAAAAACGAACGGTTCTTCGGCTAAGGATACGCCCACTTCTAAACGTAGCTAGCTAACTAGCCAACGTTATGTCATTTAAATGTATGTATGGCAATGTAGCCAACTTGCTGTACCTTAGCTAATATAAAACGTTTTGCTTCCAGTGAACTGAATTCGCATGACTAAGTGCAGTTCTAATTTTTTTGTGCTAAATTACAAACTATATTATTACATACGTTCAACAAGAAGCTAACTAACGTTATTCTTATTTGACAGAAGGACGCCGCGAGGACGTTAAACGAGCTGGCTGAGCAGGTGGGTGATTCAGTCCTTGCTGTGTCGCAAGTTGCACTAAATTTTCAGGCAGCAAAAGAAACATCTGATAACTACTTTGGCCCCTTGCCTTGCGTAATTCCCGGTTGCAGGAAAATTATTCATAATGGATGTCATCCCATCAAACATTTCAATAATGAAGAATTGAACTATGGGAACTTGAGGCAAGGGAAGCCGGAAATAGCTGCCTACACGCCCTCTTAAAAGTCAAATTCTTTCCAAATTAAATTTAAAAGAAAAACATCCTGTTGACATTCCAAATTACTTGATCGACGGAGGAAAGCACATGCATACATGAAAGTGTAGGCTAGCTGACTGATTTTCAAATAGTAAAGATAATGAAAAAGTGGGGAAGTGGCATTGACCACACCTGGTTTCTCCTACTGGATTCTACTCAAGGCTCCACGAGAACTTATCTCACATAATCAAAATATTTTTACCTATTCTGTTTTAGGTATTAATACCGTTAGTGAGTTTATTTTTTATTTTATTTTTTAACAAACAAGGCCTAAGAGTAGTGTGGTTTATTTCCTGTGGGATATAGATTATGACTCATGCCACCATTGTGATATTTGATCCCGATCTGGGACTATAAGGGAACCACTTGAGAGGGATTCAGTTAGTAAGGGAACCTGTCAGGGCAAGATGTTTACTTAGTGATTATACAGTGGGATTTTACGTGTGATTTTTGAGAGGGAGAACTCAAGAACACAGATGTAATTGGCCCTTTTGGACCTTTGGTGAAAGTGGGACCTGATAATCAACCACAGATGTGAGTTCCCTCGATAGTCCTCTGTCATTAAATGTCTTATTTGAGCCTCACATTCTACCCAACCAATTCAGCAGAAATGCCTCAACTGTTTCAAGTAGAAATTGTGCTTAAAACGTTCAGAATCCAGGGTGCGATGTGCCCCTAGGTCTGGTATCACATTCTGCGTCCAAGCTGAGCTAAAACACTTGTTTTATGTGAGGTTAGCTTATGAGACTGGCGAGGCCTTGGGATGCATTGGGAAGGAGTTAGTTTATGTCTGCCTCTTATTGAATCATTGGAATTTTGCTATTCTCAGCATCCAAAACCAAGCACTCTTTAGGGATGAGTGAACATTTTTGTTTTCATAGTCATTCTTAGCAGCCATCGACTATTCAATGCTGACTTTATCCTGTCCCGCACACGCCTATTATCCTTCTGACGGACTCCAAAGCTCTTAATCCCCCTTGTTGTCTCATTCACTCCTGGCAATATTCAAAGAGTTTTCTCTGCGTATACAGTACCAACATCCAAGGAAAACAATAAAGCTTTGTGCAGATTTTCACGGACAGTCATCGCTATGCGCTTCCTGTTTCTGTGAGGTCTAAGATGATCTGGCACTTCAGAGACAGGAAGTGGTAGTTTCAGGCGTATTTATATATTGGGGATACTGCATTTGTAGACGATGGGTGACCATCTACTAGCAGGTGTGTAGCCATACGCTGCAGCACAAAGGGACCTTTCAAACTGAAATGATGGTGAATCATATCTTTGGGGGGCCCTGGCCCACCCGAGGAGTCAGACTGATACTGAACGCAGCTAATTGGTCAAAAAAAATTTGGATCTCCACCTCCCCTTCCAGCAGCACTCCCTCCCCGCCTCCCTCAATCAAATGGAAAATTTGCGAATTATTTGTTTTGTTTGGTTTCTGTTTCGACTGCAGCCGAACCGGAACGTTTATCTGAACCCTAACTCGCAGTTAAACACACGCATTCCCGTACACTGGAGGGGTGGGGGGTCCGGTCTGGTAAACACATCACTCATACGCGGCCTGATCGATGTCTGTTTACTTTATGCTTTGAAAATAGAACAATTAGCGCGCGTATGCTCTTGATTAATGTGGGGGGGCAGGATGATGTTAAAGCCCCAGATTGCCCCGTGTTGTCCGCATGCGTTCGGTGTGGTTTGGTCGGGCCCTTCCACAGAAATCTTCTTTTTATCCTGGTTTCCTGTAGCACTGACAAGTGCTGTGTCGGATCATTGGTTTTATAAGCTGCCTTTTAATAGCTGTCTCCATGAAATGAGTAACTGCATTATGAATTCTTCATTGTAAACCGGGCCGGTGTATTTGTCCCATGGGAAGATCTTTCTGGGTGGAATACCGCAAGGACACCTGGCACAGTTTAATGTTGTGTTTCTGGCATGCAGGTTAATAGGTGAGCACACCTTAATCGTCTCCTTCCTTTACAAGAATCCGGGCCATTGCATCCTGCTCCAACCTTCAGTTTCTGCTTACAAAGTGCAAGAAAAATGTGCTGCTCATTATCTGAGCAGATGACATTTTGAAACAATTATTTTGTCTTCACAAGCTTACTTTCAAATTAGTTAAGAAAATAAAGTACTTATACAATTTACAGTACCTTGGACAAACATGCCTTCTTAAGCTAGCCGGGCGATCGGGACGCACCGATGCAAGAAACGTATTATTTTTTAAAACTGGGACAGCTCGTGAAAATGTGTCCGTGACAAAGTTTTCCGACGTGTTTTACATTTGGAAAAATATACACTCTGTATCTGTATTTGGGCTTCAGGCAAATGAACAAATAAATACGAATATTTCCATCGTCTGAAATATGATGGAAATGGTTATGTGAAGGTCGTTTGGAGAAACTGGTGTTGCAAACGTACAGGAGTGTAGGCCAGCTGCTCAGATTCCTTTTCTCCCTCTCAGAGCACGGTGAGTGAGGCTGACTGATTAAGAAATCACACAAAATGAACTAATAAAAACTAAAGTAATTAACTACATACATACATAATAAACTGACATTTTTGGGCAGTAGTTTTTAATGTAGGTAGGCAAATATTTGACCAAGCAAACACTTTGCGAATTGTTTATGAATATGCATTAATGAAAATGTACATGCAATGACATTATGAGAATGGAACACGATGATTAGTTCCACAGCCAGAAAGAGTGGTTTATTTCTCATTTAAAATGACTTTAAAATAACTTTTGCTTAATCCTGTATATTTTATTGGCATAACTGTTTATTAATTGAATTACATTAGTTTGTATGTCATTGAATTTTATTTAAGTACATGAGTCATTAATGTACACACACACACACACACACACACGTATGATACTTTAACATTTTTAGAAATTCTGGATGAGAAGTTCAGTGTTTTGAGGACACTTGTTTGGATAAGGAGCACACACACTGCTTCCCTGCAAGTGATCTGAATCAGTCGCGAGTCAACAGCAGTTCTTCTTACCAGGCCAGCCATGTAATTTCCAGAGGTTTTTGGGAAACGGCTCGGTCGTCTGGGAAGACGAGTGCCCTCGGCTGCACTAGTGCCGTCCTCCTGCATAATGACCATTCAGGTCTCTTCATACATTCTAATCATCGGAAAAATAAAATCTCGGTCAGGCCGTTTCTCCTTCTTTCCATTTTAGGTGCGCTCTGTTATGTCTGAGTGCAGTCCTCACATTTCAGACGTAGGGTTATTATTATTATTATTATTTTTAATCATCACAAGAAGATGACGTTTCCAGTTTTACCTTCAGCTTCCATTAACAAGTAATATATTACTCAAGAAATATTACGAATAAAAGAATCGCAGATTCACCGTTTGTTTGGTAAATCGTTTATTACAAATTACATATATTTAGCACTCCAATAAAAAAAGCCAATATGCATTCTATTTACAGCCACTATGAATGTACAGGAACACCTTTGCTACCACGGAGGCAAAAGCTAGGCAGTGTTCTAAAACCTGCAGTGCATGGGCAAAGCAGTCCATCTCTTTACACATATAACTTTGATATAAATACAACTCTATATTTATACACCTTTTTTTAAAAATCCTTAAAGAGCTCTAGATCATACAAAAATAGCTTTGCTTCCAAATCAAGAATCTGTTCAACAACGGTAAAACTGAAGTCAATACATATAAAGAAAAACAAGAAATAGACAGCTTTTGGTGAAAACGTGCCATGAAGGTATTGTGATTGTTGTCTAAAGAGTAAGTAAAAGTTCATTTGTTTTACATTAACAACATATTCATAATGACATCAGAAAAGCTTATATTCCGTAACAGATACCATTGCTCATAGTTTAACATTGCTTGACAGGGTGATTTATAGATGTGTGTTACATTTAACAGGCAGAGAGGAGGGGAGTTTCAGCTGGCAGGGGGATACTGACATAAACGGCTTGACAGGATTGAACATTTTTGCGGAGTATTCCCGGAACCACAAATCACTTTTATCCATCTCGGGTGTTAATAATTACACACACACTTCTGCAGGACCTGAGACTGGAGGCCACCTTTGAATATCATCTGCATTTCCACTGGTTGGACTGCCAGAGGCACGTTAACAGTGTTCTGTGCGCACAGATCTGTCCCTTCTATGTGGATGTCAGAGATGCCCACTTGAATGAAAAAACCAAGGTCAAGGGAAATGCACTAAACGTTAGAGAACGCTAAACGCTCTCTTGATTCGAGCATTCAGGAAACAGATATATTGCTGCGCTGCAAATTTTAACTGGCAGAAGCAGTCCAATGTGAAGTGCCAATGGAGATCCGCTGATTTGGTGTGGAACCACGCGTGTGCCACGGGATTCTGAAGGAGCGCTCTGGCGTGTTCCATAAACAGAATTTTTAAATGGCATTAAGAAGCATTTATGCAACATAAACAAATATATAAATATATATATATGCCCACAAGGTTTTTAACCTCTGGCCCATTTAAAGAAAGACTGGCATTAAGCTGATTTTAAAAAAGACAAAACAAATGGTACTGTAGACACTGAGGAAGAGTCCATGATCTAGTCCTGATATAACAGTCCTGGGGGGCGAGGATGTGAAAGTGAAAGCAGTGAAAATGACTTGTGAAGTGTTTCTGGGTTTTTCTTAAAATAAGCTCGCCTAGGCTTCATCGAAACAGGAACATGATTTTTTCATATTAAGAGTTAGTTTGTCTACACAATTGTTCAAAAAAATGCAAAACAAATTCAAATAAACAAGCGGGAAAAAATGTCAGTGACTGAAATGGCTCCCCGATGGAGTTCGTTCTGTTGTTGGAATCTGAGTGGTCTTGGAAGCCTGTGACCCACTTGACGGCCTGTCCAGGTCAACGCCCAAAGCCTTACGCCTGGCCAAAGAACAAAGGGAGACACAAGATGTCCCCGTTCCCAGGCTTAACAAGACAGAATTAACAAGTTTCTGACAGTTCAGACAACGCATGTGACTGTAATAAAGAACATTTCCAAAATCTGGTCTCTATAAACAGAGTAAAATATGAAATATAGTCTAAAGTGAAACAATAAGTTTGACAGTTCATCGCAATTTCTCTTTTAAGTTCTCTGAATAGCTAAATAAATTTCAGTAAACATGGGAGAGGATACTTTTAAAACTTGAGATGAGATGATTTCACGATGCAAACCACACCAACAGCAATCCACTGGAAAATGCCAAGTCTCGTTTAAGACAATAGAATGGGAATACAATGCGTGTAGGTAAATGAAATGTAGAAGGAAACAATAACCGACAAGCAATCAAACACAACATAAAATTAAAACACCGAGAGCAAGAAGACAAATTTTACAAATTGCTCTCATAGCCTACGTAGGATAACAAGATTGTCACAGTTTTATAACTATACACACACGCGCGCACTCAGTGTGTCGTATATACACAAATAAGTACTATCAAAAACAGGATTTTACAACATATTCCTGCTGGGTACATTGTGATAACCGGTAGAACAAAAATTACCACGTGGCAATACCCTGAATCCTAATGTGAGTGCATGAACTCATCAGGCCCCAAAAAGTTATTATTATTATTATTTTTTTTATATAGATAATGTGAATGTGTAAGACAAACTATAGATGGTGAACAAGACCAAACAGGAAATACTGGCACGTTGCCATTTGGGACAGGTGCTTAACAAATCCTTAGTAAAAATGTGCCTCAGTTTTGTCTCGCCACAATGCCCTTTTAAGGATGAATTTTCATTGGTCACACACATCTGTTCTGGTTCACAATAAATTTAACCAAACAGAGTAGGCACGGGACGCCTGATTTCAAGTGTTTGAAATCAACGAAGCATCGTATCTCGGGAGACAGACGTGCCCCATGAAAAAAGGACAAGAAGCAGCTCTCTACGAGAACATCGAGAACTTCCTCCTCGAGAGAGAGTAAACTTTGGCCAGTACCTTTATTATACACAGTTAAGCATGTGGCCATAAGTTGCCAAACTAATTTAGTATTCAGGACCAGCACTGTTTTCCATTCCATGTCACTATGGATGTCAGAAGACATCTTGAGCTCGACAGAGTTGCTTGACAGTGACAGACTTTGCTGAGGTAAATGCAAAACTGGCGCCTGTAGACCTGAATTTGGACTCGACCTCTATATTTGGATGACAGTCTAACTGGCTCCTTCCATGCTCCAACTTGTCAGTTTCTTTATCTGGCTACGGGCTGGGTGGCAGTACAGCGTTTTCCATGTAGGGCTCTTAACTGTATTGCAGAATGACATGTGGTTAGTCTGGTGCTGTAGGAAAAGGGTTTACTCCAGGGGTGCAGCCCGTTCCACGGCCAGGCCTAACGGCACGGGACAAACGGCACGGGCGGGCGGTACGCCTCCGCGCTCTGGCGCGGCGACTTGCCCTCCGACTTGTCCGAGGAAGTGAGCGTGACCAGGGCTTGCGTGGAGTCGCACGACTGCTTCTCGGCGTCCTCCGAGTTCAGGGAGACCAGGCTGGCCCGCTGGGTCCTCTTCCAGGACTGCGTCCGCTTGAGGAGCAGGCCCAGGTCCTCCTTGAAGTGGGGGTTGAAGAGCAGGTAGAGCAAGGGGTTGAGGCACGCGGGCAGGGGCACGATGACCAGCAGGACGGACTTGACCACCTCCGGGCTGATGAAGGAGAGGCTGAGCAGGGAGGAGAAGGACAGGAAGGCCACGGGGAAGTAGAGGACGCAGTTGGCGAAGAGCAGCCAGGCCACGTGCTTGATCATGGCGGAGTCCCAGAAGTTGTCCAGCTCGCCCTTCTCCAGGCCGCAGTAGAGCCGGGCGTAGGTGACGGTCATGACGAAGTAGCAGAGGGAGTTGAGCAGCACCAGGGCCACCATGAAGCCCAGGCTGGAGGGCTCGCCGAAGGGCAGGGGCAGGCAGAGGGAGGAGATGCCGTACTCGCCCACGTGCAGGAGGGGCAGGACCGTGATGGCCAACGACAGGACGAAGCAGAGGGCGGAAGCCACCCTGACGTTCCCCGCCGACGACTTGGTCTCCGCCCTCTTGGAGCAGCGGATGGACAGGCCCCGCTCCAGGGCGGCGGTGGTCAGCAGGAAGATGCAGGTCTCCGAGGCGAAGACGGACAGGAAGCCGGTGATCTTGCAGCCGGCGCCGCTCTCCCACCACGCCCCGTATTTGGCGAAGCTGCCGAACGTCAGGGCGTCGACCACGGCCAGAATGCCACTGGACAGGCCCATGAGGGTGTTGACCACGGCGAGGAGGCCGACCAGGTGCTTGGCCGGGGATACGTAGGTCGGGGACAGGAAGATGGTGACCGCCACCAAGGCGTTGCAGACGAGGGACAGCGCCACGATGATCCACACCCCGCTGCGGATGAGCCAGCTGCCGAACAGGTGGTAACACGGGCGGAACGGACCTGCAGTGAGACAGAGACGACGGTCACTGACAAGTCCAGGCTGCTACTGCATTCAAATGATATACACGCAGAACAGAAAATGTCAGGTGGCCATATTTAATCCAAGCCTTAACATCAAATGCAGCCTGGGAGCTGCTTTCATTTGTAATATGTGTTCCTCCATTCCGGATGTAACCCTGACTTAGATGAGTTCCACTCGTTTTCCCCAAACTAAGTGGAATTACTTAATATGTGTGTAATCCCCTCTAATGGTTCAGTCTGGCCTTATTCTTTGGTTCTGTGGTTAGGAGATGCATGGATGTGACCTCAACAGAGAGTACACCCCGTCCCACCTGGAGCTGGAGAGCACTGAACTGAGTGATGGGATTTCGGGTCCTCTTCGAGGTCCAGCAGAAAGTCCTCCAGATCGTGGTCTTCTGGAATCAAGCATTATATCACGTTAGACTGCTCTTTCCTGCGTCGTAAACTGCGCAGACGGGATCGTGTGTCCGGCGCTCGGTTCAACGCAGGACGCGGGCCTGCTGAGTGTCTGCGGCACGCGAGCCTGCCTTTCATAACAGCAAGTGTGAGTGCACTCTCAGTGCGGGAGTGTTGAGCGTACAGACTGTGCCGGAGATTCAGTTCCCTGCCCTGGGGAAGGTGACTGCTGAAGTAATGTTACGCACCTTGTGCGGACATGACGCCCGCTTCCTTCCTGGCGTACTCGTCCTTGCTGCTGTTCTCCTCGCGGTCCCAGGGGTCGGGGGAGTTGTCGCAGGACACAAAGGCGCAGCACTGGAAGGCGTAGGGCATCTCCATCACTCTGCCCAATGCAGGGGGAACAACATCATTATTTTAGGAATGAAATCGGAAGTTTTTTTTATCTAAACAGCTGCTGAGATGTTTTGTTTGCGGGCCTTAGCCCTGTTGATGAAGCGTAGCCCGAAAGGTGCGTGACTGCGATCGCCAGTGCCAGCGCTCCCGAAAGGCTCGGCTCCGCCTCTCACCTGAGTTTGGGGAAGCTGTCGGCCGAGAAGAGCTCCTGCAGCGCCTCGTTGCCGGCCAGCTTGAGGTGCGTGAGCCCGTGCAGGCCCGTGACCGGCAGGGAGGACAGCAGGTTGGCGGTCAGGTCCCTGCGGAGAGCAAAAGCAGCCGGGGGGGGACTCAGACGGAGGCGCGCCTGGGAGCCATTACACGGCCTCATTGCCGCTCACAAGCCAGGCAAGGGAGAAATAATCAATTCCAACAGTCCAACATAAATAGGGAATAGACGGGTAAATAAATGGCTCACTCACAGTTTGATTAATGAGGGGAGATTGGAGAAGGCGTGAGGGTCCACGGTGCTCAGTTTGTTCCAGGCCAGATCACTGTGAGAAACAGGGGGGAAAACAAAGTTCCTTTCAGGACTGAAAACCACGCTGTGGCTAACTATGATACTCTGCCCCAAAGATATCCTTTTGAGGAAGTTCTGATTTCACTGTAATTTCAACGTAGCAACAATTTGTTGTGTATATATTTCATACACATTCATAACAGTATTTCTAATATTAGACTTGTGAACAATTACATCGCAATGACTTTGATGACTGTATCATAAAAAGTTTCATTTCCCAGGCCCAGACAAGTGCGTGATCCGTCAGGACTCCCTATAAATCAAGGAAGGAACCAAAATAAGTAAATAATGCTCTGTCCTCACACTCTCAGACATGTGCATGTGCCATTTTTATTTGTACAAAAAGAAATATCTATTATGTCACATGGAAAAAATGTGATTTATGCATTGGAAAATGTGTTTCATTTACACAGCCATCAGAACGCGAATCCTGCCCAACTGTTTTCCGGAAAGCTCTAAAGCAAGAAAGATAGCGTGGCACTTGGCTTGGACAGTAGCAACAATGGCTTCTTCGTAAAATTGTTTTTTTTTGTTTTTTTTAAATATGGAAGTGACTAAAATGTGGGCTCCTCTATTGCCTGAAGCCTCCATTCTGGGATCCCAAACGGGATTCTGGAGCGCAGTGAGACATGCATTCTACCAGTGGTTTTTGTCAAGATCAAATCCGTGTAGACCGAAACTGTTTATTTATGACTAACATGCTGTTTGAATTGACCCCGCGGCAGCGGATGGGAAAGCATCGAGAACACTATGTCATATCAAAGTTTTCCTTTTTTTATCCTCTTCTTTTCTGCAGATTTCCTGCACGTGTTAATCACATGCCGTTCTCTTGTTTAATATTATGAGATTTCGTGCAACAACAACCTATTGTTCTGCTCTTTATCCTGCGCGAGCTTTCGTCAGAGAGGCGCTTTCACCAGAGCAGGGCTAAGTGGGTCTTATTTCTTGGTCTGATTCTTCTTTTTTTTTTTTACGGTCCGACTGAACTCTTATTAACCCGACGCGGTACATTGCTCGCCTAATTAGCCATGTTCCTTCCCTTTTTACGTCACTTCAAAGAAGCTGGAGTATTTAAAATCCGCTGGGCTGCAGCCTTTTAGCGCTTTAGTGGGACTTTTTAAACACGTTGAGGTGTAAATACCCAGATGAAATATAAAAAACAGGGAAGGTCACAAAATGGAAGACCCTTCTTTTTTTTTCTCTTTATGCCATCCACCAATCCCGTAATCCCACTAAAAAGAAAGGTCCTCGGAGGAACTTTTTTATTTTTTTATTACCATAGATGCTTTCATGCGATCTGGAGGACCCCACCACCGCACACTTGTGCTTTTCATTTTAGACGCGCGTCCCCTCCCCGGTAATTCGATATTCCCCCGCGCTCCGTCCGCGAAACGGCCGCGAGCGGGACGCTCGGCCAAACGATGACGGCACCGCCGGCCCCGCTCTCTCGCCGCGGGGTCGCCGGGCGGAAGCGAGCGCCGTTTCCGAGGGGCCAAGTTCGCCGTGGCGACCGCGCCAAGACGCATTCCCTCACTTCCTGGGGCACGTAGTACGTCCCAGAATGCACCAGCGGGTCAGAAAATAAACAATGAAGGAAAGAAGAACGCCCGTAGACGTCGTAACGTTTCCAGAGGGCACACTTGGGGTCCAGAGGAACGGTCCTCTTGGACATTAGGGTGGCCTCTGGAATCGAGACATTTCCACTTAAACAAAAAAGGGCACTGCAGCTGCATGCTGTGCGAAGCGAATGTAATAAACTGAACCGGGTCTCATCACTCTTAATTCCTCACTGCCGTTCGCTCGGGTCCAGAAGGCATACGAGCTTTAACTGCTCTGTTCAAACTGACCAATTAACTTAAAGTTTTAAGATTCCTGGAACTGAGAGTGAGTCGCGTGCCAAAGGCTCCACGGAGAGCTTGTTTCGTTTGTTTTGGACATGATAAGGTGGCAATGACGCGCCGCGCGCAGGACGTCACCTTTCCGGGGAAAGGCTGCTTACGATTCCCAAGAACAGGCGGGACAGGGGCCTGCAGAGGAGCTGCGAAAGCTGGCTTTAGTCAATCTGGCAGTGCCGTTCGGAAAGCCCTGTCCTGGCAACACCAAGGCATTAACTGAGGTTATCTGCATGTGCCTGTGTGTGTGCGCGCGTGTGCATGGGAGAAATGAATAACTTCTAAAGTTATGGACTTTTTTTGGATGAAACTTGGTGAAATGCTTCCCTCTGGACCCAGGAAGAAATGACTGGACTTTAGAGTCAAAGGAGGACTGTAGAAAGGATGTGTTCTGTTCACATGTAGGCAATTAGCCTTGCTGAAGAGGCTGCTATACAGGGAATGCATGATATGCTCTTGCCCCAGCCTATTGACTGCACTTTCAATGTCCCCTTGGACCAGAGCCAGCTTCCTTATGCAAGCAGACAAGATGCCCACTTTAGTTCTGAAACCATATTTCCAAGTCTGAATCATGTATTCAGAATATTACAGGTTTCTGTGAAAATGTAATTCCAGTGCGGACTGAAAATTTTGTTGAAAAGCATAGGGGAATACTAGACTGATGAATACATGAGGATTTGGTATTAACACATTGTTTACTGCATAACTAACACGGCATTTACATTGCAACCAATCAGTGGGACTAATGGGCAGCCAATCCGAAGTGAGCTCTAAAACGAACAGCCATACAGAACAGACGTGTTCGGCCCCCTGTTCTCGTCTTTAGAAATGAAATCCGTCACATCAGAAGGAAACTATTATTTTCCTGTTTATGAACTTGTAAAAAGAAAGCGGGCATTTTTATCTTGTGACTTAATGAATACTGTAAATGCACTGGCTCTATGTCTTATATCTGAAGACTTGTACATGCAGGCAGCCTTTGTGAGTGCGTCTGCAGGGGGTGCGTCTGTCCCTGCTGTGCCAGTACGCGGTGAGCCCTGTTTGGGCCGCTGTCCCATGGAGGGATTAGTCCGGGTTACTCACAGGGATCGGAGAGCCGTCAGCTCCTGGAACGTGTCAGCCAGCACCTCCTGGATTTCGTTGTGGTGCAAGTCACTGGAGGAGCACAGTGGGGAGGTGGGGAGGCAGGAGGAGGCGACGGGTCAGCACCTCCATTGGAAAGTTTCTCCCTTATGTTTTAACTCTCTTGACCATTTAAATCATGCCACAAACCTGACCTTCCTGTTGTATTTCTTACCACCACACTCGTTCTAATACAAAAACTAGATGGGAGGTCAGCATTTCACTTTACTGCACAACATTGCACTGTGATTTTTAGTCAGAAAAACAAGCAGGAGAACAAACAAACAGACAGTTTTTGTGGTTACAGGGTGGTGTAGTGCTTAGAGAACTGTGCTATTACTGGGCAGTGGTGATAACCACTACAACAGCCACGCCCATCTCTTAGCATCCTATGGTGCAAATCCATGTATTTTTCCATTAAAGGCATGGGCATTTGTTGCACTCACATCCTCTGGATCTTTTCGCAGCCGTTGAAGCTGGGGAGGTGCTGGATCAGGTTGTAGGAGAGATCCCTGCAAAACAGGCATGCACAGTCAGGTCCGGAGCTACACACGTGCTATCCATCACAACACGGGCTCTAGTGTCTGCAGCGTACGAACACGCGCTGCTCTCCGCGCTAATTAAAAGCATGAAGTGTTGAGGGAACATCAGCAGCGACCCTCTCGTCTTTGAAGAAATCAAATGAATGGCAGATGAGTCCGAAAGCCAGGCCCGTGTTTTTACTGGGAGAAAAGTACACAAACGGGCGAGTACATCATGTAGTCTTTTGGCACACGTTTGCTTCCTGACTGGAATAATTATCCCTCTTGACCTCGTGCTGTTGGTCACGGCGCAAAAAAACACCTCCCAAGTCGCTCAGCTTTGGAACAGCAGTGAATGTTAGCGAATTCAAGGGCAGACGGTGACGTCGTGCGGGGACTCACAGCACTTGCAGGTTGGGCAGCTGGTCGCACACGGCGTTGGGCAGTGATGTAATGCGAGCTCCAGTAATGGTCCTGGTCAGAGATCAGACGGGGTCATTAGAACTGTGGAAGCGCCTGTGTGTCGCTGTGAATAAGTCCATTCATTTTGACTGTAACCAGCGATACTGGGTCTTTCTTTAAACAGGGTTACGAATGTAACCATTGACCAGTCCTTGACGCGATTCAGCTGGCTGGCAGTATTAGCTGAGAGGATTCATATTTATGAGTTCTACAGCCTTGAATGTACTGTAGACTACAACAGCAGTGCGGCAGATTTCATTGGTGCAGGCTAGTGCTTTGGTTGTGAGACTGCAGCGTGAACTTACAGGCTCTGTAGGCTCCTGGTGCCGGTCAGGTCTGGAAACTCTGTGATTTCTGTGGCTCCATTGAGTGACCTGGGCACAGTGAAGGACACGGAGAGACAATGAGACAAAGCCCCAAAAACCCCAGCTTCCTGCTCCCATTTTAACCCTTTGAAGAGTAGCTTTTCTGGAATGTGTTTTCTTTTTTCTTTTCTCAAAATTCTACGTCAGTGTTCTAGAACTCCGTTGCTTTCCATTACCAATAGTGACTGTTACATCAGCATTAGAATGTTCAGTTAGCAACATTCTAATCACATATTTGTGACCTCACACCTTAGAGGGTTGAATGGTAATGGAAGGCAGAGAGGACGGGGCTCCTCTAACTCACAGTGTGCGCAGCTCCGGCAGGTGCTGGAAGGCAGACTTGGCCACAAACTGGATCGGGTTGTCGTAGAAGAATCTGTTTTAAAACAACAGACGAGCGTCAAAAAAAAAAAAAAAAAAAAAAAACCTCCACACCAGCCATTAAGGCACGGCCCGTCAGCCCGCGCTCCGGTGCGGGTGTGTTTGGACGTACCCCAGGGAGGCAGCGCACTGAGGCACTGTGAGGTGAAGCGCATCACGCGCTCTACAAACGGGCTCGTCCTCGCAGCTCTCTGACTGGAGCCAGCGCGTCGCCACGCTGGGCCGCCTCACTGTAAACACCCCCAGCGCTCGGCGCTCCGGCTGAGGACACGCAGTCCTCCCCGTCTGACCAGGGGCTCAGAAGTACGGAGCGGTGAAAACCGCATCAATGCTGTGACCCGTAAAAGGCCCTCAAAGCTGAGAAGGGTCTGTTCTCAGGAGGACTGGCCAGTCGCACGCCAAGCGGGCCCCACCGGCGGGGATCAAAGATCAGGTCCTTTCCTGTATCGCTAAAGGCGTGCATCGCACCGGCCTGACACAAAAACGCAAGGCGGAGGACGCGAGCGCTCACAAACACGGCCCAGAATCCCCGCTTACTCACTCCATTTACACTACGCAGAAGAGCAGACACGTCCCTATCATGCCAATCTTCACACCCAGACCGGGAAGAAGGCCACCGAGCAAACGCACGGGTTAACACACACTTAGGTCCCAGTCGTATTAGTTTTAGAAGTGAATGTTTAGCCAAACTTTCAAGCAAGCATGAACCAGACCCAAGAGCGTGCTCTTAAGATGCGCTCTCCTAAAACCTTTCAACAACAGTAACTCAAGAGAAAAAGCACTTTCTGTCCGAGACTGCCGCATACACTGTGGCTTCCTCTTTGTAATCAGTCTGCACAGATCACCGTTTACAACCTACATTAAGCTGGTATGAAAATTCCTAAGCCGTCAGGTCTAAGTTACGACATAGTGAATGTGACGGCCCGCGTACAGGGGATCAAGAAGAACGGCGGTTCTGTTCGAGAAACCTAATCCATATCCATCTAAAATACTTTCCTCTGAAGGCCTTGTCCATTATTGAAGGACGATAAATCTATAAAGAAGTGAGTCCGGGCCAGAGAGCCACCAGGGCAAGGCAAATAAGGTACACGTGAAAAAAGAATGTAAAATGGCAGTTCAGCAGTTTTTTTTTGGTTGGCTTTTGCTTAACATATCTGTTGAAAAAAAGGACCTACATTGTCAGCAGGGAGGGGTTTCCAATGAAGGCATGCTCTGGGATGGACCTGATGTTGTTGCTGTGAAAGCCCCTGGAAAGTGAATATTAGACACACGCAGGGTTGGTTGGGGGTACCGGCACACAACAGGCAGCAGCAGCAGCAGCAGGCAGAGTTAGCGTTAGCACTAGCGTTAGCGACACATGGACTCACAGCTCCTTCAGGCTCGTCAAGGCTTTGATCGCCATGGGGAACTCGTCCAAATTGTTGTAATTCAAATCCCTGTGGAAGGAGAGAGAGAGAAGTAATGAAAATTACTTTTCAATCAGTAATTTAATTAGTCTACGCTGTGAGCTTTCAACCGCTCCTTTTAAGTACTTTTTTCACACATTGGACTGTAGAATGGGGAAATCACATTGCACACTCTATGTAATATGTAAGTTATGTAAAATATTTGTGTGTATTCCTTAGCTTCTGCCATTTAAAAAAAAATCACCTACAAGTTTCTTAATACTATGGATCAGGACCTAAAATGGCTCATGCATGTGTGAGCTGGGTCCCGAAATAAGCCTTCAGTCCACTAGGATATGCTAGGCTGTGTATGCAACGGGTCCCGAAAAGGTACTAAATTTCTAATTTGGGTCCCGATATTAAAAAGCTAAAGAAGCAGTGCTGTGAGGTATGAGAGAAATGAACCATGCTGATATCTTATTAAAAAAACAAAAGCTGAACAGTATTGGGTTTCCACAAATATGTGTTTCTCATGCTGAAGTGTGCGGTTGCAGGTCCCCTAAATGACTCCCTTTTCATTCTGACCCACAGATACGGCCGAACGGAGCCCTAATGGAACCTGTCAGTCTCCCGCCCGAGTCCCCGCAAGGTGAGTGCTTTTCAGCGCGACACCGCCCCCCTCAGACACCGCCACCGCCACACCGTGCGAGCGTCCCGCACCCGAGAGCCGCCCGTCGCCGGGGCACAAAACAGGAAGCGCTCGGCCAGAAGCCGCGGGGGCGAGGGTTCCTGCCGACCCGTCGGCTTCCTGTGGAAAGAGCCAATGAGCGCAGCCCGGGCCCGTGCCGCCCGCGGGGGACCCGGCTCCTCCCGCCACGGCCCGGTGCACAGGAGGTTCCCACAGGGCCCACGTCCTGTTTGTAAACAGCGCGGAGGCCCCAGATCCGGCCCCGGGCTTTGATGAGATAGGACGCGACCTGCCGGGGTTCGCTTCACATCCCAGACCCGTCCTTTCCTGGCCCCGCGCCGCACATCGCCAGGGCCCGCTCCGCGGGGCGGTCAAAAGCGGGGCGCTTCCTGCCTTCAAACGGCGCCCGAGTGTGAGAACGTCCCGGCGCGGGCTTCCAGAACAAACACAAAAAAAACCCCACCAAAGACGTCATCAGCCAAAGGCCCCGAGTCAACACAAGTGTTTGCTCAGGAATCAGCTTTTAAAGGGGATGGAGGGAAAGAAAAAGAGCCTCAATCACCGTGATTGAAAACCTCCTTCTGTAGGGCTGCATAAAGACCCTTCGGGGGAGGGGGGAGGGGGGAGGGGGGGGGGACCCTAAAATAAGAGCTAAAGGAAGCCTGACCGAGCTCAGTAATGACGATGAGTAAACGCAGCCTCTCTCTCCCCCCTCCTCCTCCTCCTCCTCTTCCTCCTCATCACTAGATTGCTCTCTCCGGGTGCTCACATGGTTGCCATTACTGGCAGTGATCCTTCTCTGAGGCGCAGGTGGCTCCGTACTGCAGGCGCATTAGAGCCCCCCCCCCCTTTAGCCACACACACTCCAAACTTCCACAATGTCAACACGGTGGAACGGGCTTACGGAGATTGTGAAAATACCATTAAATTAAAATTATTTCAATGTGGGCCCAGGATACGGTTGGGGAGGAAGGGGGGGGAAGGGGTGCTAACATGTATTATTTGAGAGCTGTTCGCATTTCTCAAAAAAAAAAAAACCCCACAAAAAAACAAAAACACGCTGGTGTCCTTGGGAGATAAATGCTACACGGGGGTTGTATCTGCAGTCTTGAGGACTCGCTGGAGAGGAAAGCGACCCGGCCGTCCTCGCTGCTGTTCTCGGGTTTTCTCGGACGTTTGAATATTTAAAAAACCTCGCCGGCAGGCCGCTTCAGCGTCCCGTTGCAGCGTTGCCCGAGCGCTGTTCCACCGCTGCGCTGAGAACACTCCGGAAACGCGCCGTGTTGCGTTCGCGGTAATCGCACCGACGCCGCGGCCACACACAGACAGGCGGGCGCGACGCCGCAGGAGCGAGGGCTTCCGTACGAGCGGGTTCAGGCGGTTCAGCTGCAGAACACAAAAAGCGCTTTTGTGTTGTTTCATACGCAGCCGTCTGTCATGCAGACGCTGTCAGATCCGTATTACCTTTTATTAAACGGCTTACTTCACGGACTTCACATCAAACTGCTGGTAGGAGTACACTGCTTTTTTTTGTTGCTGAAATTACAGCTTTGCCGCAACAGCACCGTGCTATTTGGACACGTTTCACCAGAACAAGAACAGACAAGGGATTTGGAAAGCATACAGAATTTCTTCATTAGAGTTGGCCTATATTGTCTTGGCTCTTTTGAAAGGCTTTTTTTTTAAGAAAATGACTGATAGAAGTGTAACATCAGTGCAGTGTTTTCAGCAGCAGAGAGGCAGGCTTATGGAGCCGCTATGAAAGAGCCGTTGTGATGTGCTGAGAGCTGATGTGAGTGTCCCCCGCACCCCCCCCCACCGCCCGGCTGGGACATGCATTTGTCATCCATGTCCAGTCATCTGCCTCCGGACTGCCACTGAGTGGGGCAACAGAACTCCCCTTTTACCCCCGGCACTGCTCTTAAAAGGGCCTGAAGCTGCTCCATGCTACACTGCTGCACTGTGTGGCAGAGAGAACTGTTTTATGAATTCTTATTTCATAACACTAGATGCCTTATCAAACGCTGTATCTTCCATTAATCGTACCCTTTAAATTTTAAACAAAGAATTTGGTTAGAAGTTAGAAATAATAATATCTAGTGGTGAAACAGGTGTAGTACACACTACATACACCCTTTAACTGTTCTAAATGTGAAATCTGTCTTCTTTGAAACAGCCTGACAAAGCCCCAATAATAACAAGCTGTTAGCTGAAATGTAAAACATGATCAGTCAGAAGTCCTAACTGGGATAAGAGCTACTCTAGAGCACACGCAAACGAACTCAGTCATACTTTAACGGCTCTGTGACTTAAATTAAAAGGCGTTGGCTCGACTGCACGTACCCCACTGTCTCCGTGCGGGGTTTATCCAAGGGCCAATCACAGGGCACCCCTGGGTTGTTTTGGAAAAGCACTAGAGGAATCCCTTCTGTGTGTGTGTGTGTGTGTGTGTGTGTGTGTCCTAAGGTAACATTTTAGGCCACTTTCTGCATTTTAATGAAAACGTTTCAAATTTAAACGAGTCAGAGGTCAACTCACAAAGTCTCCAGACTCTGGAGCCCATCAAAGCTTTTCTTTCCCAGGGAACGGATCCTATTGTTATGGAGATGTCTGTGGAGGAACACGGAGAAAACAGTCAGAGAGACACAATGCCCCCGGAGGGCCCGGGCCGCCGCTCCTGATTGGCTGAGAGAAGAGAAAAGAGAGAGAGAGAGAGAGTGTGTGTGTGTGACAGTGAGTGAGGGAGAGAGCAAGAGAGAGCGAGAGCACAAGAGAGAGGGAGAGGGAGGGAGAGAGAGAGAGTGACAGTATGAGGGAGTAGTTAGAGAGGCAAGTGGTGAAGGCTTTTTTTTCTACAAATAGGCCCATGTAAGACATGTCACATCAGAACAACGTTAAAAAGAAGTTGGGAAAAAAAGCACTTTTTCCCACTGCACACACTATGGACAGTCTGGTGAGAAGGATTTTCAACTGAACACTTGGCCTTGCACACCCCTTCCTACTCAGTTGTACATAGTGCATTGGCTCAATGGCACAAATTACGCCTGGATACACACTGGTGGAAACACGAAACTCTTTTATTTCCAATGAAAGGACTAAAGCGCTCCAGCAACTGGCAATTCAGGCAATGAACTGTTTTAAGAATTGCTAATTTCATGACACTAGACCTTTCAACGCTGTATCTTCCATTATCCTGGCCTTAAATATTTAACTAGCACATTAGCTAGGATGAACTATACTCATTTGGTAAACTGTAGCACACTAACAGACACCCTGTGCATGTACTAAAGTGAAATCTGCTCTAAATAGCTGACAAGTCCCCAATAGCAAAAATGTAGCTGAAATGTAAACATGATCATCAGATCCTAACTAGCATCAGAACGCTGACCCAAACGCGCATTACTTAACGCTCTGACTTAATTAAGCTTGCATTTACTAGCACAGTAACCACTGCCCGTGAGTTATCAGGCATACGGCACCCTAAGGATTGTATGGAAAGCATAGAGAATCCTCGTAAAGGTGACTATAGCTGTTTAACTGCACCAGTAAAGGTAATATTCCCTATGCTGTCATTTAATGAAAAGGACTACTTATAGCTGCATCTAACTCACCAAAGTCCCGATGACCCTATGGCATTCAAATTCTCTATCACAGGAACGACCCTATGTTAGATTAACTGTAGACAACGGACTGACTAATACTGACATTCAATAGCCCGTAACAGGACTGACCTATAGCTGCATTTACTAGACAGAAAGGACTGAACCATAGAGCATAAGCTAGACAGGTAAGGATGACCATGCGATAGACGAGCAGTCACAAGAGAGACCATAGGCGCATGAACTAGCACCAGTACAGGACTGACCTAGTAGCGCATTTAACTGAGCAGACAGGAAGCTGGCCATAGCTATTAATACAACAGTCCACTGACTGACCTATGTCCGACATTAAACCGTTAAACAGAATTAAAAAACGACTTTTCCATCTAAAAATGGCACCAGTCAGAAGACTTAACTGACACTTGACCTAGCACGTAACAGCCCTGCATAATCTATAACTGATTGAATAGGCCAATGGACAATGACCCTATAAGCCACTGGATTTAAAGCTCCGAAAACGTTGACCTTTAAGATGATCTAAACACAGCCAGCACGGACTGACCCAATACAATTCAACTGTCATGTAAAGGACTGACCTATGTGTGAATTTTAACTGCGCCTGATAAAGGCATCTAACTAACCGCATTTAACAGCACCAGTAACCAACTGCCTTTATACTACCATTTAACAGCCCGTACCCTTGGCATACTCACAGCAACCCTGGCGCACGCGGTTCACAGCCGCAGGCTGGACAGGGCGAGCGGGATCTTGTGGATGGCGAGGGATCTTGGGAGGCGAGGCATGGCCGCCAGGGGAGACCGGCCACCGGTCACGGGCCTGGTCGCGCAGCTGCCACAGGTGGCGCAGCGACGCCAGGCCGTCGAAGCAGCCGTGCGGCACGCTGTAGATGTGGTTGGCGTCCAGGCGCCTGGGGGGGGGGGCACACAAGCACACAGCTCCTGTCAGCGACCCCACCCTCACGTGTTTAAAGGGACAGTGTGCCAATTTCAAAGGGCGAAAACTGAAAGTATGTACAGCTGAACCGCACAGGTGTATCCCGTGCAACTGAAGTACTTTCTTGGTGCTTTCTCGGATTAGCCTAGCCTCTGGATATTTCTCATGGTAAAAGTATGTTTTACTGTGTTAAGCATCTGTGGTGCACAGCGCTGCACGGCGTCCTTCATGCACGGCGGTTTAATTTAGAGGGGGAATAAAGGCTCCGGTTGATGAAAGAGGGGAGGGCTCTCCGTTGTGCAGTCGCTCCTGTTCTTCTGCTGTCTGCTTTCCGTGGAAAAACACTCCAGACACTCTTTCATATTGTTTTTTTCCTTCGGTTTTGATGTATGTCTTTATTTCTGTCCTGGGTATCGACCGACTGCTCAGATGGAAAGGCATGAGTGTATATTTTTGGCGAAAACCCCTGAGAAGCGGGAAAATAAAAAGTATGTGAACACGCAGGCGGGGCATTTCCCCGTGAGACGGCGGTCCTCGCGCTCTCTCTCTCTGAGGAGACGCACGGGGGCCCCGGGAGCCGGGGGCCCGGCCGGAATGTCTCGGAGACGTCCCGGGGGGGAGCGAGGGACTGGCTGGCCTGTCCCGGGCCATTCCCTCGCTCTGACATCACGCCCGTTAGCAGTGTGAGGCCCCCCCCTCTGACCCGCGCATACTTCCTTCCCCCGCTCAACAAAGGAGTGTCAGAACTCATTTGGGAGGCGGAGGCTGACTGCGCGCTGCACTTCCGCCCCCCGGCGCAGAGGCCCGTGTGATCCCGTGCGCAGGGCAGGGAGGACGCGGGGGCTACGGCTCGTGTGTACGCCGTTATGCGTTGCGGTTGAGTGGGAGCGGGGGCCCTGGCCTTATTACACAAAGGGCTACGGGTCCAGGCCCAGCCGGGCGCTGCCGCTGTTCCTCCGGACAGGGAACCTGGAGTGAATCGGTCACAACAAAAAAGTTTTTTAAAAACCTTGCATGCGGTGCCAACGGTGTGTCAGAACGCGAGCCGTCGCCGATACAGGCCTTTCCCGTAAAGATAAATGTTGGCGCTCTTCCCCGCTGCTCCGGGACTGAACACACGCCCTGTTCAGTGGGGTCTCACACTCTGCTGTTGTTGGGACCGGGGGGGGCGGGGTGTTTGTCTTGGCCATGTGCGGTGTTAGCGAGCTCCAGGAGAAGAATAACCCCCCCCCCCCTCGCCATCAGAGCCCTGCGCTGACTCCGCCCCCCATCCCTCTGCAGACGGGGCGCACGTTTGTGTATTTATAAACGCCTCAGAGCGACGCCGTGGACCTCAAGCATCCCGCCGACACAGCACAAGCCCCTGTGAGCGCCGCACGCGGCTAGCTAACGCGCAGCGCTCTGC